>NC_137059.1:16869363-16931863 GCF_032717465.1 Coenobita brevimanus
TGTCTAATCCTCTCCTCAATTTCATTGTTTAATGATCCATTAGATGATACAATCGTTCCCAGATATTTAAAGTTTTCTACATTCTTCACCACATTATTCCCAATTACACAATCGATTTGGTTCTCCACGTTCATATTAATAATTTCAGTCTTTCCACAATTTATTATCAATCCCACTTTTTCTCCTTCCTCCACCAGACAATCAAGCATCCTCTGGATCTCGTAAATACTTTCGCAAATCGCTACAATATCATCAGCATAGTCCAAATCCATCAGCTTATATATATATATTTATATATATATATATATATATATATATATATATATATATATATATATATATATATATGTATATATATGTGTATATATATATATATATATATATATATATATATATATATATATATGTATGTATATTATACAACCTCTTTACTTCCCTAAATCTCTTCTCAGAAAAGAATTGTTTGGATGCAGTAAGTAATAAAACAGCTAAGTTGTTACTGTAGTGAAGGGGTTACGGGTAGCACGGGAATGAGAGGGGGGGGGGCGGAGAAACTTGCAGTTAATCTACAGTATGTACAAGCCCCTCCCCCCCCCCGTGGTGCTACACCTCACCACACCACAACCAAGGAAGGGGAGAGGGACTAGTTTGACGATAAGCAGCTTTGTCACCCTTGTCGTTTGCCCCATCCTCTCTCTCTCTCTCTCTCTCTCTCTCTCTCTCCTAAGCTTCAACTTTTTCCAGTGACATTCCTAATATGTAAAACAGACGACACCAAATACGTCAACAGTACTCTGCCTCTTCCTGAATGCGTTTGACACAGTACCCCAAAAGTGACTCCTTCACCCACTGAGGCCTGGGACGTCCTTTGCTGTTTATACTTTCCATTTTACTCCCGTTTAGAAAGAATTTTCGAATGACAGAGGCTACATATAGCCTTATTAAACCTCTTCATAATAAAAATCCTTCCTTAAGTTCAATAAAATCGCCCCATTGCAGCAAGAAAGAAAAAATGATGTATGCCGGTATCAAGGGGTTAAGAAATCGAGAGTAATTATAAAAACATCATACAGTTCAAAGTGTTACTGGATCATAATTTTAACTCTTCCCTACAAGGCGGTTTCCTGGGTTGAATTAAACTGTATGGCGTACCAAGAACAAAGTACAATACCGGTAAACGTAATTCCAGTAAAGAGATTTATAATTAACGTAAAAATATTATTCATTCATTCATTCATTGCCAGACGCCATGTATCCCAAACGGGGTGGCCAAGGGCTTAGAGTTAATTGCTTTACAGGGAGGGGCACTAATCCTCCACCAACCCCACTTGACACGTAGGGATGCCAACAGCATCTGGTGTTCCCAGGCGGTCACCCATCCAAGTACTAACCAGACCCAACGTTGCGGTCAATTTTCGGAAAGCTACATTTTTCCATTTCGAAACCAAAAATAATTTTTCTGGTCAATTTTAGTGTGATTTGAATGAATATGACCTTCATTTTTGTCGGAAATCACTCGTTTTGGAGATAGGCTTGGGTAGGCCTATCTCCAAAACGAGTGATTTCCGACATAAACGAAGATCAAATTCTATCAAATCACACTAATACTGACCAGAAAAAATATTTTTGGTTTCGAAATCAAGGACATGAGTTGAACCGTACACCCTAACTAGGACGGCCCAGACCCACCATATTAACCTAACCAAACCTAACATTAACCAAACCCAATGTAACCTAACGTTACCTTAAATGCCGTCGTGGGAGAATGAGGTGGAATTTTCCTCAGTCCTCTAAACCCACATGCCCTCTGCTTCTTTGAAGTTGCGTAACTCTTAAAATTCTTACAGTACCACTGATGAAGGTCCTCTCTATAATGTAGGTCACTTCCACACTTCTTACACTTCGGGGAGGAAGGCAGAACACCGTGACTGCCAAGGAAATTCACACTTTCCTGATTATTCTTTAAACAAAAAACAAAAAACAAAAACGAGCAATGGCAAAGTACGCCCACTACAAGTGGAAGCCATCGTCGAACTGACTAAAGTTAGGGATTTTGAAAATTTGAAAATCTGCTAATGCTACCAATGATTTGATTGGTGCGCCTTTTCGCTGATTTTAACTTCATTGGTCTTGACGTCCGAGCATGCACTGTACTGGCATGAAGTCACTCCCGGGAACTTCCCTAACGGAGAAAGACCGCCGTGAAAGTTTAACTCTGAGGGGAGATCCAAGGTAATATTATATAGGATTTTTACCTTAAATATACATTTCCGAAAACAAATGTATAGTGGAATAGATACAGAATAACATGGTCTACAACGTGGTTGTGTCAGATTTCCTGGAGCGAGAAATGTAGTTTTCCGAAATTGACCAGCTAGCTACACAACATAGTTGTATTGCTGGATCCAGTGCTGGACCCTGTTCTATTTAACTGATAAAATAAATATTGTAGAGGAAATGAAGTATCACAGAGAAATATTGCACAGTACAGTATAAGGGAACAAATCGTAAAGCCAAAAAGATGTACACTCGATTAAACAACTATCTTTACACACACGAGGCCGATGGTACACATTGAGCGCTGTTGCTTATCACGTTTTTCTTTAAGCGAATATTTTTGAATGAACTGTTTACTTCATATATTGCATAAAGTTCTTTCTCCATGTCGTACTAATAAAATTACCGGCCATATACAAGTTTAAGCAGCTAATGGAAAATGTTTTCAAGTTTTCGTTCACTGCTTCAAAACGTAAGACGGAAGGTTGTAAAGATATTTTGATCGACCGTACAGGATCTGCGTCACAAGAGTTGGCCACAGGGTCCTGTCTTGGGACCTGCTCTATTTAACTGATTAATGATGTAGATAAAAGTTTGTTTGTAAAATATCCATATATGCCAGAGACACAGAATATCCAACAATGTATACACTCCAACACAGACAGCTGTATCGCAATAATCTTGAAGAATTGACCCAGTGAGTCCAAATGCGTCAGCTGGACTATCAATGAAAAATGGATCGTTGCTACCTATTACTGTTAATGTCAATTAAAAAGTAATACCAGTCTTAAATAATAGAATCATTTGGGATGTAAAAACAAAACCTCAGTAAAATATAGAATGATAACTTTCTAGGAACGATCAGTATTGTTGCGTGAGTTTAGAAAAAACTTGATATGTAGAGAGGAATACAACTACAAAGATATATAGCTCAATTAACCCCTTCACCTTGAATACACTTTTTTCATATATTACTCTAGGTAGTGACCCTAATGCTATCAGACCTATAGTTAACCTAAGAAACACCACTATACCGTACCCATTTTACTCTAACATGGCCTAAAACTGCCATCTCTCAACCTTGAGTACTGAGTTGTAGCAATAGATTAATGCTAGAAAATGATGCAAGTCATGAAGAAGTGCTGTGAAAAGGACGTAGAGCCATAGCATCGTCTTGTTCTGCCACTGATCTAACTGAAACTACAAAAGGACAAGAATTTGGGCCAAGTTAAGATGAAAGAAGTATAATGGACGCCTGGTTTTCTGGTGGGTTGAGTCTCCAACCAGAAGTACGTAATGTGGGTTTTGATCCAGGGATTCGTGTTTTTTTTTTTTTTTTACTCACACTGCTAATGCCACTCATGGAAGAGCGACTGGTCACACTCGCCTAATGGCCCGGACTGAGTGCCCTAGTCTCGGGTCACAAAGCTCCTGAAGAGGCAATATAGGATGCAGTAATACTACTCGGTTTCTCTGTCTATCTATTTATCTGTCCATCTATGTCATACTTCCATACATAACGAATGTTGAGACGAGAGGCAAGGCTAAAAACTCAAAGGTTTTTAAGGTAAGTGATCAGTGCCTCTTCCTTGGGTAGCATTATGTGAGAATTAATCCCAACCCACCTTGGATGTACTCCTTCACGGGCCACATGCAGCTGCAGCGCCTCAATCCAATAAACCACCAGGCACCCACTTGGCTACACGATTAACGCCCTACGTTAAAAGTAGTTTTGTGTGTGTGTGTGTGTGTGTGTGTGTGTGTGTGTGTGTGTGTGTGTGTGTGTGTGTAGCCAACAAGAAATCACTTGGCTTGTCACTCAGTGTAGAGACACCTGAAGGTTGCATGACACCAGATGAGTGGATGGTGGACGACCCTATCTACCAAATGAAAGAAAAAAATAGAAAATGATAATATCGTGTTCGCCAACGGTTCTCCTCTATTACTTTCCTCCTTTACCCTCCTCTCTCTCTCTCTCTCTCCCTCACGAGAGAAAGAGAGAGAGAGAAATCCTCCTAGCTCCCTCTCTACTAATGACCATGTAGCAAGAAGCAGAGGCCCCAAGGTGTACCCCTGAGGCAGACAGTGCGTTGCCAGGACAGAAAACAGTACGTGCCTACAGAGGTCTTACGAACCTAAGCCTACCTTCTGAAGCTGCCAAAAGTTCTGGGAAGCAGCTTAATCAGTATAAATAAATAATGCCCTTCCCATTTTAATGAGACTTCCTGCACACCTGTGTCTGCAGAATTGACTGTTACTTTAGCCTACCCTTGGCCAAAAAATGCCTTCTCTCCGTCCTGAATTCTCGGGAGTATCCATAAATTAACACCTGCAGCTACCGTACCGTAGCTAGCTATATGATTTCACTCACAAGGATGTGCTATGGAAATGATGTAGAGCTGTAGTACTTTCTGCCAATGAGCTAAGTGAAATAACCATAAAAAGGACTAAAATCATGGCTAGGTTGGTGAAGAAGACAATAGACTATGCTACCGCCCTGAGATTGTCTAAGTGTGTGGCTGCCTATCGAGAAGACATAGGCTGCAATGATTGCATATTACCCCGGAACACTCTCTCTCTCTCTCTCTCTCTCTCTCTCTCTCTCTCTCTCATAACAACACTTCAAAACACCAAACCAAGCATCAAAAGCACCGCCCACAGACCCAGCAAAAGGGTCTTAAGGATAAGAGCAGAAAAATACCATATAAACGATAACCAGAACCCGAGAAAAACAGTACCATTATTTTACTGAGAGGATAAAAAAAATGAGTAACACATGCCTTCGAACGGGGATAGGAAAGAGGGATGGCTTGGGCGGCGATGGAAGGATGATTAATTTGTGACTGACTTCTTGGTGGGTGGAGGTGGATAAGCGTGGGCGGGTGGGCACGAGTTAAATGTGGATGGGCGTGGGTGGGTGGGCACGAGTTAAATGTGGGTGGACGTGGGTGGGTGGGCATGAGTTGAATGTGGGTGGGCGTGGGTGGGTAAGCATGAGTTGAATGTGGGTGGGGGTGGATGGATAGAAGGCAGAGTGCGGGGAGGCGAAGGTGGGATGTGGGTGAGCAAACGTAGGAAGGGTGTGGTTAGGCGGTGATAGGGAGGGTGAAAGTGTACCGAAGCTGATGGACATGGGCGGAGTTCGGTTCTGAAATATATGAGTGGGTGTAGATGGGTGTTTGTGGGTGGGTACATGTTAAAACTTTGGTAGGTATGAGTAGGCGACCCTGAGTTTTCGTAGGTGGGTGGATAAAGGTGAGTGGGTGATTGTAGACTAGGTGGTGCTCAGTGGCTGAGTTGGGGCCTGGGAGGTTACAGGTGGATGCACAGTAGATGGGGTGGATGGGAAGATGCTAACATATAGTTGGGTAGTAGCTTTAATATTAGGGCGGATGGTGGAAGTAGGTGGGACGCTATAGGTGGGTGGGTGAGGGTATGGGAGGTTGTAGGTGGGTGTGTGTGGGTGGCCATAAAACAAAACATGGTCACGTAAGGATAGGCGAGGGTTCTTGAATACATGGGTGGGGGTCACACATAAAGTATTCTCATATGTCTGCCTCTTTTGCTTAATGATGCAGGTGGGAGTGCAATATCCATCTCCACACACTGCAATGATATTCCGAGACGGAGTTTGGGTTTACATGTACATGTACGGTACCTTCCTTTCACGTATATGGATGTTTTTGTTACGTACACAGATGCGAAAACATATTTTTCCTCTTGGGCACACAGACAGACATACGAAATGAGTATTCTCTCTCTATTACATAAAAAATTGCACAAAAATGATGCTTTCCCTGTTTCACACAAAAGCACATAATAATTCTTTTCCTACCCTCTTTTCGAGTCACACATGCACTGTGGTTCATGCACATACAGTAAGACAAAACTCAATGCTTTATCAAGTAATTAACGTACGTAAAGGCACATGTATGACTCTTTACTTAAATAGATACCGTACACACTTATTTTCTTCTGGTCATGTGAACAAGAACATCTACTGTACACGCTCATTGTATTTACTGTATGCATGTTTGTATGTACGAGTATATATGGTATGTGTGTTCGCACGTCATGCATACTCAAGTACTGTACATTCTTATCAGCTCATCATCAACCTACAGCAATCCACCGTTCAAACTGTATCCACCCAAAATATCGGTTGTTAGCTGTTCCATCCAGTATCCGTAATCCAGGTCCGTCTAACTCTTCCTCCCACGCCATCTCTGTTAACCCCTTTTAACCCTCTCACTTCAACGACGCATGTTTTTACCTTGTACTTGCTATCTTCCGACGACATTATTGGACTTACGAGAGACTTCCCGAACTGGAAGGATTAGACGTAAGGGTTAGGCGTAAGTCATTAACTCCTTCACTAAATTCATTTTTCCCAAAGCTGAATGAAACTGCCAGGAAGTTGCTGGAACAAAACTAATCACTAAAAAAATCATCGAGCTGAAAGAATTGACCTTTCTTGCTCGGGTGTTGTATATACTGTATATGCCAATATGCCGGGAATCGAACCCAGGACTCTCAGGTGAGAGCCAGGCAGCATACCGCTACACCTGTGTAAAAAAAAAAAAAAAAAAAAAAAAATACAGGTTCTCTCTTCATACTGTATATAATTGTTCTACGATGCGGGGAGCCGGTGGTGTAGTGGTATCCAGCTGGCAACTGAAAGACCTTGAGTTCGATTCTCTGGCCCGTCAGACTGTTGGACAAAGTTTGTTTCTACCTTGTTCCTGTTCATTCAGCAGTACAAAAAGGATGCTGGATGTAACTCGACTGTTACTTGTCGGTTTCCAAGGGAGGACAGGAACCTTGAAAACCTGATTATCTACGGTACTTTAAATATCCTTATAACGGTGGCCAAGTTTCCAGCTTCAACACTTAGCGATGTCAATGTTTTCCTTAGGCGAGGTTTGAATTCCCAGTTTTAAAGCATGTTACATCGAATCATTCAAAACTGAGAGGAGTGAGTGCAGGGGTATGGACGGAACTGACGGGCGGCGTTGTCATCGTAAGGACTGAGAAGGGTTTGAGAATAGAGGGAAGATGGGTGGAATAGAATAAAAGAATTACTTCTACTGATATTGCGCATAATAATCTAAGATTATACGGTAAATGGCTTTAACTATACTGCTGGACAGTAGGTTACCACAACAAGCTAGTGATACATGTGCAAGCCATTTTGTTTTTATTTACAGTAATGGAGTACTGAGGAATTTTGTGACAATAATAACACTACAACCCTACCCTTCCTTCACCCATCCAATCAACCATCCATCCACTGCATTCATATACACACACTCGATTTCATCCAACCTTCTGCTTTTTCTCCTGGGTTTCTTTCCTTTAAAATATTACCATATTATTCGTTCAGGTTACACCCGTGTTTTTACTGGAATGGTGTTGCGGCTCTCAATATGATTTCCTTTATGACAGGGTAGACGGGTGGAGTATAAGGCATAGGTATGTTCAATTCTAGTTGCTTAAACGATATAAAACTGTGTGAAAATGAAGCAAATAGCAAGCCAACTTCCATCATTATGTTTTAAACACACCCACACACAAAAAACAAGAAATAATGATAGAGAGAGAGAGAGAGAGAGAGAGAGAGAGAGAGAGAGAGAGATGGAACCCGTTTTGCTTCTGAAACACAGTAACTGACCTAGCCTGGCTTCCTCCATGTATTATTTTAATATCTAAACAATATTACTTTCTTCCCAGATTCTTCTATGGTCAGTATCCCACGCGTGTTTAACGGTTGCATAATTAACAATGAATTTCCTATTGTTATGATCACTTATTCTTCTTCCTATGCCTCCAAATGTTTCTCCTATAATGCAATCCCTTATGGCCTTCACAGGACAAATCAGTAACCTCCCTTCATACGCTCTCCCTGTTTGACCCCTCGACTCGACCAACCTCTAAAGTCCCAATCATGGTAGAGGCAGGTCTCACCACTTTTGTTCCCGTTTCACACGTTATTCGAGAAATACTGACACTGCGTTGTTTGCCAGAACACTTTATTTGTCCAGCATTACCATACATTCTGTTCTCTGGTTATTTCTATGGCTTTTTCTTTTTCGCTCTGAGGATGAAGTAGGGAGGGTATTTTAAGTCAGTGAGAGTGAAAGCAATGGATATGAACTGTTTGAGAGAAGCAAGTTACATGGAGAGACAGACAAATCATCAAGTAAATGAGCGTTGTGGTGCTGATGTGGATGTAAGAAAGTGTTAAGTGAAATAAGGTCCGGCCATGTGGAGAGGATGGAGACTGAGAAACAACGTAGATGAGTGTATGTGTATGAGGTGGAGGGGGAAAGGAGGAAGGGAAGACCAAAATATGATGGAGGGATGGAACTGAAAGATATATGAGGTGTGTGAGTTGGGGGAAGGGCAGCTAAATGGCGGAGGACGCGGCGCATTAAAGGTGATTTGGCTGCGGCCACTTCCTACGGGATTGAAGCGTTTGACAGTTGATAATTATAGATGGAGTCATATAAACATAATCCCTCTTACAAAATACTCCTCAAAACGTATCCTCAGAGCTGCGACAAAAAATCATACTTATGACAGGAAATGATCGTATTTCTGTGAATCCCGATCTGAGGATTTCCTTTACCACTTTAACTTGACTTTTTTTTTTTTATATACTTTTATCTTGACAATTATATTAATCTGTGAGGGACTTTTCGTGACGAAGATGAGGTATGACTTTCATTTACTCATTCCTAAGTATGAGACTCTCCTAAGCTGAAGAAAGTAGTCTGAGGTTTGCTAGAGAAACCAGACATATACTTCATGAATGAAATGGTTATCAATAATTACTTCAAGAACTGGCTGAGGGAACAACAACATCCGTAAAAGGAAAAATGACATAAACAATAGATGAATAATTCAAAATAAAGCATTACAGGCCATTCATTCATTCACTTTCACTTCCACTTTTTTTTTACTGCTTCAAACTATAAAATTAACTCTCGTTTCCTAAAGCATAGCGACTTCGTAACACCTTTCCTCTCGCAGTTTATTTTACATTTAGCCAGTGTGTGTGTGTGTGTGTGTTCAATATCGACATACTGTAGCTTGCATCAACAATGCACAGGAGGATACTCAAGTGTAATTTTCAGAATAAATCAATAAAGGTAAGATGTCACGAAATCTCCAAAGCCACTAAGAGAACAACCTCTCCACTCACCTGCAAAAATCTCTCAGCAGCCAGCTCCATTACTCTTGGCAGGAACCACTAAACTTCGTTCACCTCAAGTTAACCCAGATTTTCGTACCTTTGCAGCTTATTTGTGGCAGCTTGATGGGAAAATAAATTAATACTACAGCTCTACGGCCATTCCACTGCACTTCTTTGTAACTATCACCACATTCTAGCATTACTGTTACAGCCTCAAGATGGAGAGAGATGGCAATGTTCAAGTGCTGTTGAGATGTCAGCCAGCCCAACTCGCTAAAATGTCCCTTTAAATGTTTTTCTTCAACAATACACTACACCATTACAGTTTCCACGTTGAGTTTCACTGTGGTTTGTGTTTGCTCCGCAGCAAGAGCTCTGAGTAGCACACAGGCAATTCTTAACCCCCAAAACGTGACAGAGCGTATAGCACTACCCTACCTCACCCACCAGAAACACATAACTGAGGCTGGCCGCTGATCAGTGTTGTCAAATGGAAATTCTATCAATCCGCTAGACTGGTCTTAAAAGTGGTAAAAATCCACCAGATTAGGGGAAATCGGCCGAAAAACATGTCAGACAGGAGATAGAAAATCGCTAAGTATAGAGTAAAAACAAAAAACTCCCCGCCAGATAAATTCTAAAACTTCTAGATTTAGCATGAAAACCGCTAAGTTGCCAACACTGCCGCTTGTGCTGCAGTCAGACTCAGCGCCTACCCAAGATGCACAAACACACAGTTTTACTCATTTAGAAGAAGAAAAAAAAAAAAAGCTCGAAAACTTACAACCTTATCTTTTAATACTACTAAAAATATAAGCACATATTATAGCTTATACTTACTCGGAAAAAAAGAATGATAAAAATGAAACATAAGAAATCTTTATGAAGGTGTCATTATTGGAACAGTTGGCAGCCCTGACTTTCTGCCCCTACTTTGGCCGGCATGAGCGAGACGTATCTTTTTTCTTACGTGTTTCTTCTCTGATGTGGAATACAGTCTATAATAATTATTTTTAATGATCCTTCAGTTACAATTAATGATAGGTCGTACTAGTACCGGTAACAGCATATTATTCGGAAGCGATTAAACATACTGTAAAAATTGGGTCTATCTATCTATCTATCTATATACCTAGGCTGCTTCCCCCAAGGAAAGGGAGGTAGCCGAGACAGGACGACTCACTCTCCATTTACTCATCCATTCAAACACATTCATTCGCATCTTAGCCCCAAAGGGGAGAACGGACAGATCCTCACCGCATCACACCGCACAAGGGTCAACTGCGCAATGCAAGCAGTGACATCCACAGCAGGGCCCGACAGCAGAACTGGTTTACCCCTGCCACATCATAACAGACCCATCCCCTTACCCGCACCTGACCTGACTAGCTGATCAGACCAAATGCGGGAGAATATCCCCTCAGGGCTGCGTCATCACTTATTCATTCACAATTTCTCTCCATTTATTTCTGTCACGCACAGCCACTCTTCCTTGCTCAACAGACATCCCTCTCGCATCCAGCGCTCTCTTCACACTGTCCATCCATCCTATTCGTGGTCTTCCTCTCAGTCTTACACCTCTCACATCAGATCTAGTTATCTTTTTCACCAATCGCTCATTATCCATTCTCTCCATATGCCCAAACCATTGCAACACCCTCTGCTCAACTCTACCAGCCATCTCCCGAATAACTCCAGTTCTCCTTCGCACTTCATCATTTCGCACTCGATCCATACGCGTCATTCCACACATACTCCTCAGACATCTCATCTCCATTACATTCAAACTTTTCCTCTCTGCTACACCCATATTCCATGTTTCAGCCCCATATAACGCAGTCGGTACCACAACACCCTCATACAGCCTTCTCTTTACATCCATTCTAAGCGAACGACATTTAAACACTTTTTTCATTCCTCCCAGCACCTTTCCTACTTCATTAATTCTAAACTTCACTTCTGCATCTATTCTTCCATCCACAGCAACATGTGACCCTAGATATTTAAAACAATCTACCTCCTCAAGCAACTCAACATTCAAAACTATATTCATCCCCCTACCATCTATCAACCTAGTACACTTCATCACTTTACTCTTATTCTCATTTACTTTCAATTTCCTCCTTTCACACACCCTTCCAAACTCCTCTACCAACTGTCTCAATTTCTCCTCTGAATCAGTCACCAATGCAGTATCATCTGCAAACAGCAGTTGCTTCAGATTCCACTCTCCTCCATCAACATTTACCAGACTCAGACCACCTAAAACTCTTGCATTCACCTCCCTTACAACACCATCCATGTAAATATTAAACAACCAAGGCGACATCACACATCCCTGTCGCAGCCCCACTCTCACGGGAAACCAATCACTCACAGCATTTCCCACTCTTACACACGCTCTACTATTTACATAAAAACTTTTCACCCCTTTTAGTAACCTACCATCAAGTCCATACAATCTTAAAACAGTCCACAAAGCCTCCCTATCAATTCTATCATACGCTTTCTCTAAATCCATAAATGCCCAAAACACATCCTTGCCTTTCGCTAAATACTTTTCACACACTTGTCTCACAGCAAACACCTGATCAACGCATCCCCTCCCTCTCCTAAAGCCACACTGCTCATCACTAATCACTCCCTCTGTACCCTCTCTAACTCTCATAATTAACACTCTACCATACACTTTACCTACAACACTCAACAGACTTATACCCCTAAAGCTAGTACATTCATACTTATCACCCTTGCCTTTATACAACGGGACCACACAAGCACTTGCCCAGTCAATTGGCACCATACCTTTCTCAAAGCACACATTCAATAATCTTACCAACCAGTCAACAATAGTCACTCCACCACCCTTCAGGCATTCCACAGCACACCCATCCATACCTGCAGCTTTCCCTGTTTTCATCTCCTTTACTGCCTTCTCCACTTCCTCCTTCGTGATCAAAGAATCATTCAACTCTCCCAACACATTTATTCCTTGCACCCTTCTATCTGCCACAATCTCAGCCACGTTTTCCTCCTCTACATTTAACAATCTTTCAAAAATACTCTGCCCATCTCTTCCTTACTGCATCCATCTCAATTAACATCCTTCCATCCTCTGCTTTTACTCGTTCTTCCTTCCCAGACTCTCCCTTTCGCACCCTTTTCACCTCCTTCCAAAACATTTTCTTATTCTGTTGAAAATTCTCTGTCAGCCGCCTACCCCACCTCTCATCTGCTGCCACTTAGCATCACGCACAGCCCTTCGCTCTATTCCTCTTTTCCTTATACCTTTCATATGACATCTCATCCTTCCTCTGCAGCCACACTTCATATGCACGTCTCTTCTCAGCCACAGCCATACTTACTTCCTCGCACCACCATTCACTTCCTTTTCTTACACCACCACCCACACGTCTCACACCACACACCTCTTCTGCATGCTCCACCACAGCACTCTTAAACAACTGCCATTCCTCCTCCACGCTGCCATTTTCCCGATCTTTCACTGCGTTCCACTCATCTTTCAATTTCTCCTGATACTCTATCTTTTCTCTCTTTTATCCAACTCACTCACTTTCAAAACCTCCCTGCCACACCTAACCCTCCTAGCTCTCACCCATCTCTTACCTACTCTTAACTTTCCCTCCACCAGGTAGTGGTCAGACATACCTCCACCCTCCCTCTCAGAACTCTCACATCCAACAATCTTCCTATTACATTCCTAGACACAACCACATAGTCCATCAAGGCTCTATCAACAACCCTTCCACCCTCCTGTCTCACCCATGTATACTTATAAATATCTTTCTTCTCAAACAGCGTATTCCCAATCACCATCTCTCGCTCAACACCCATCGCTATCATTCGTTCCCCATTTTCATTTCTTCCAGGCACACCATGCATACCAACTACGCCTTCAACTGCTACATTTCCCACTCTAGCATTCAGATCTCCCATCATTACCACATTCACATTCGCTCCAAAACTCTGCAGACACTCATCAACATCATTCCAGAAAGACTCCCTCTCTTGTTCATCCCTTTCACTACCAGGCCCATATGCACTCACAAACACCCACAACTCACGTTCAAATTTCGCTTTCACCCACATCAGTCTCGATGACACCTCCTTCCATTCAATCACACACTGCTGCACTTCCGGACTCACTAACAAGGCCACACCTTCTCTTGCCCTTCCTCTATCAACACCTGACAATCTTCCATTCACACTTCCAAACATATATTCCCCCTTCCCTTTCATCTTCGTTTCACTCAAAGCTAACACATCCAACTTTCTTCTCACAAACATTCTCCCAATCTCCTCCCTTTTAGCCTCAATTGTACTACATCCACGCACATTCATAGACCCAATCTTCAGGGTACGGGGATAACTCCATCCCCCGTCCCTTTCTCTGGGGTAAAAATGAATAATAGCAAAAGTCATTGGGGTGGGCCTTGTCTGATTGAGACCAGTCTTTTAAAAAGGCACAGGTTAAATAGTTCGTACATAAATATTTTGCTTAGTTACATTCCCAGCTGCCCTCCGTTATAACCATTATTATTATTATTATTATTTTTATTATTGTTATTATTATTATTATTACCTCCCCTACCTCCGCAACCACGTGTTCTCCTACACCCCCCTCCCAGTGCTAACCACACAGAAGTGCAGTCACGTTGAGGTAAGCGGGAGGGGGCAGGTGGGTAAGGGGAGAGGAGGGTTGGGTAAGAGACATAGGTGGGTCAGAAGGAAGAGATGGAGAGAAGAACGTGAGGGATGGAAAAAGTGAATAGCAATTACTGATGTGACTAATGAACGATTGAACACGAATAACTATGAGCAAGTGAAGATGTAGAGGTCCACACACACACACACACACACACACACACACACACACACACAAACAAACAGAATCACATGAGCTCGTATAGTCTTGAGTTTTCGCGTAATTACCTGGTATCTGAGGAAATTCAACCCCCTATCAGATACTCGTATATCAATGAACCTGAAAAATTATACTTATTTATCCTCTCTCTCTCTCTCTCTCTCTCTCTCTCTCTCACACACACACACACACACACACACACACACAGTATCACATGAACTCCTATGGTAGGCTACTTAGTATTTATTGCATAATTGCCTGATATTTGTGAGGTATCATTTATCCTTGTTATACTTCTCTCTCTCTCTCTCTCTCTCTCTCTCTCTCTCTCTCTCTCACTTTTTAATAACCACAACGAACCCCCTCCCCCCCTCTATCTCTCTCAACACAAGGAAATCCTTCATTTTCTCACGCCCAGTTTGCATCTCGTGAGGGACTAACTTGTTCCTTAAAGACTACTGACAAAAGGCTGTAAATATAAGAACACAACTTCATAAGCCCTTAACTACTTTGCTGCGATTTTTTTCATATTATATTCCATAGTTCTAAAGACGGTTTTATTTGTCTCCAGAAAACCCGCTAAGACATGAATGATAGGGGCTGTCTGGGTTAACCCTTCAGGAAGCTAATAATGAATTCTGTTTTCCATTTTGGCTGACAGCGGATGATTTTTTGCATCTGTTCAAACACGCAGAAGCCAAGGCATTAGGCAATATCTCGTGGTTAATATAGTATTATAATCGTCACTGGTACTTTATTCAGGCTGTCAGTAAAAGACTTTGCTTATCTTTATTATATTATTCTGACCCAGAGGTAAAAATGAAAAGTCGATTTGATTTTGCCATCAGCTACTTCTTATTGTTACTACGGGTGCATGTTTCTTCCCTCCCCATCACCACTACTGCAGCTACCATCACTGATACTACCACTGCCACTCAACCACTACTGCAGCTACCATCACTGATACTACCACTGCCACTCAACCACTACTGCAGCTACCATCACTGATACTACCACTGCCACTCAACCACTACTGCAGCTACCATCACTGATACTACCACTGCCACTCAACCACTACTGCAGCTACCATCACTGATACTACCACTGCCACTCAACCACTACTGCAGCTACCATCACTGATACTACCACTGCCACTCAACCACTATTGCAGCTACCATCACTGATACTACCACTGCCACTCAACCACTACTGCAGCTACCATCACTGATACTACCACTGCCACTCAACCACTACTGCAGCTACCATCACTGATACTACCACTGCCACTCAACCACTACTGCAGCTACCATCACTGATACTACCACTGCCACTCAACCACTACTGCAGCTACCATCACTGATACTACCACTGCCACTCAACCACTACTGCAGCTACTACCACCACTGTCACTCCCCCACCTCTCAACCAACACAGCATCACAAATTACCACCAACCTCACCATCACCACAATTACCACAACAATATTTTACCACACCTGCTATCCCCACCGCCCTCTCCAACATCACCATGACCACTATAATTGTCATCAGTACTACTTTCATTACCAGTTTCACTACTGCTACCACAGCTACTACTACTACTACTACTACCACCACAATCACCTCCATTCCTTTTATCATCACCACTCTCCACTAACACCATCCTGCATCGTCACCAACCGCACTGTCATCTCTTTCAGTCCCTGTTATCCACCACAACACCAATGCTCTCCCCACTTTCTGGATCACGCTGCATATCAGTGAGTTTTATCAAATCACGATAAATGTGCTTAAGTTTCTCAAAAATGTCCCCTCCCAGCCCTATCCATAGCCTAAGTTGTTACTAATTTGCACTCGTAGCCAAAAGAATATCATTGTAAGTGAGGTGTATAAAATGTGTGATATGAGAGGACACAACAGACTGGAATATATGGCAGAAAAAGTGTGTGGATAACATGACCGGGTTTGGGATTTCATATTATCGATATTTCTTTCTCCCTTTTTATTTAGTCGTCTAAGTAATGCAGGCCTACCAGTTCAGCTGAGCAAAAAATGGCATTGACGAAGATACAATATGCATCTGTATCCAGCCATCGAAGGGAATGGATAATATTAAAACAACAGAGAGAACATCGGAGACACAAGAGCACTCCCTCAGTCTTTACCAACATGCGGGACATTTTGCAGGGGTCAGTTTTCAGGTGGGGGTGGGTCTGGCGCTGCGTGGTGGTTATTGGTATTCAGGGGAGGGGTGGCGGGTGGAGAAGGGCAAGAGGGATGTAAATGACGCTGTGTTGATGTACCGCCTCACGCCTCAGCCACGGGGAGCTGGAGGGGTGGGGAATGTTGGAGCGCATATACGAGTACTGAACTTAAGTGAGAATATAACATTTTGCCCTGTCCTTCATAATCAGGCTGTCACCCTTAGAGTTTACATTATCTCATTCCACAAACACCCACAGTGAACTCATAGTGCTCATAATTTCCCTTGCTTCCACACCATACTAAATGTGTGTGTGTGTGTGTGTGTGTGTGTGTGTGTGTGTGTGTGTGTGTGTGTGTGTGTAGATAGACAAACAGATAGACAGACAGATGGACAGACAGATAGATAAGCAAATATACATACATGCATAAATTTATTATTATTTGTAGACAAAAGCTGAAAATATAATTGTTGTTTCTGTATTACTTAGTTTCTGCTCAGTGCTTTCGATGCTTCGAGCTAATTTACAATGGATTTCATGTAGATTTATCAGCAACTGTCAGACATTTGGAAGACATTATAAAAGAGACCACTGTCTGACAGACAAAGAATAAACACGAAAAGAAGGAAGTTTATTTATCTCGCCTTTGTACAGTCAGCAGAATATATAAATCTTAGTGAGAAGTAACAGTAAAAAGAATGGTGTTTATATGACCGCCTATGTACTACCAGCAGAAAATAAGAATATTATGAATATTATGGTTAACTATTTTAGGAGTGCTGGTTCCTTCCTGGGATGGGTGGGCAATGAGACAAACTAACAGACTGGGTGCAGTATAAGGTTAGATTAGGTGTAAGAAAACACTACTATATTGATGTGGCCTGTTTTGTGTACCATTGTTTTTATATGTGTGAAAGCCAAACCAGGACAACAAGGTCAGAGGTCAGGCACCATAAAAGCACAGACCCAGGACTGCCAGTCAGCTCATTGGGGAGCAGTGACCCCTCCAACCCCGTATTCTCGTAGGGTAAGGAAGTTCCCTAACACCTCTTCCTTACCGATTTATATTTTGGATATGGTTGGTTAGTATCAATTTGTGTGTTATTTATAGGGCGTATGATGGTACTGGAATTGTTTAAATGACACAGAAGAGGACAGTAAGGAGTGATAAGCAAAATAAATCCATTAGGAAGAAGTGCTACGGAGCTTCCAGAACTGACAAGAATATAGGTCCAGGTAATGATCCACCCCCTTGTAAATACTGGATATAATTTGTCCACACACCAGTACCCGGCATTGTTCACCTGGCCATTATTACTGTTTATTACCTGGTCATTAATCCTAGAGATCATCCAGGGTGGCCCAGACAAAAACGTCTAGGCTTCTCTATCTCCACGTATCTCTGTTCCTTTCATCCACCCCAAGCCTCACACACGTACTCTTGACCCCATCTCACCATTATGCTTTGATTATACGTATTTAAAGATGCAGTGCCATATACTTGTCTTCTCGCCGTGAGCTCAGTAGATCGGTATGATATAAACAACAGTTGTCAGGAGAATTTGCTCAGTGGGGCAGAATATAAACACTATCCGGAGCTACCTGAGCGAAAAAGTCGACTGTTGTGAACGATGAAGAGGCTTGGCATATGGGCATTTCACTGCATTTCGTCAGGATTCGATGATTTGGGAGCGAGGTGGAGGCCACACTGGGACTGGAAGGGTCTAGGACTGAGGGAGATGTATCCTGATAATCAACCTCTGACCTGTCCTTCCTCTTCCTCCCCCCACAAATCTATTTCTCTCCTTCCCTCTCTCTTTCCTACATGCCTCTCACTTTCCTACTTCCCTCCCTGCATCAGTCTTTCCTACCTCCCTCCAACCCCTCCTAGACGTCCCCCTCCCTTTCATTTTCATTCAGATTTCTAGTACTCATTTTCCCAGCCAAATCATTCTTGTCTTGTCACTTCTTTCATCCATTTCATTTCATTATTTTTTTTTTTCACATTCGCTTGAAGCTTCTCACACTCAACCACTTCTTTACTCTCTCTCTCTCTCTCTCTCTCTCTGATAGTCAGCATGGATCCTCTACCACTTGACTATCACCTGACCATTGCCAAGGAACAAATTGTGCTCTGTGGGTTTGAAGGAAGACAGCAAAGTCAACAAGGGGTCGACCTGCATGAGAAATAACACAGGAAACAATTGGCATACTGGTGATGGGTCACCAGGTCAGAACGTCCCTCACTGTGGTGGGGTTCATGTGAATGGTGGTGGTGATAGTGGTGGTGGAAGGGAAGGGAGTTGGTGACTTGTGAGGGAGGTTAGGCGTGTGTGTGTGTGTGTGTGTGTGTGTGTGTGTGTGTGTGTGTAACTACCTTCCTGATATTGTGACATTGCTTAACGAAGGTCATCGGAGTCTCCTGCGTCTGTTGCCTTTTCTTTCGAGGTTTGGCCTGGAACATAATACAAGGTTGTGGGGTGGGATGAGAGGGGGAAGTGTGTGCAGTACTGGGGTATATTTACTCCCTAGATATAATTATAGATAGACACCAAGGTAAAGACAGGCCAAGTGTCGTGCTGTGTCCTCTATGATAAGCGTAGTGTCGGGTTCATCTAAGGAGGCCACATGAATGAGAGGATCAGGGGAAGGGAGGGAGAGGGGGAGAGTCAGAACGAGAGAATACAGTACCGCAAAGTTATTTATCACACTTTTATCAGTCACTCTTTCTTGAACACCCTATGCATTCGTCTCCGAAGCCCCACCAAAGACGGTAAGATGTAATTTTATCTCTGCCAGGTAGAATTTCACGAACTAAAATATGCCCTTGAAATCGAAAGCATTCTTTATGATGGTTTCCTGAACTGTGAATGAAATCGTTTAGAATGAGAGAGACAGAGATAGATAGATAGATAGAGAGAGACAGAGATAGATAGATAGAGAGAGAGAGAGAGAGAGAGAGAGAGAGGCGGGGGGAATCCAACCCTCCACACAAGGAGAAGCAAGTTTCCTCTTTTGAACTAATGGCTGTGATGAGGTCAGGAAATGATATAGTGGACACGGCGCCGGCATCTGTGAAAGTGATTTAGTCAGAGTAATGATGTGGGAATGATGAGTGAGATGACGAGAGAGAGAGATGCCGACAGTGTTAAGAAGGACTGAACTGTGTTTCTTAGAGAGAGAGAGAGAGAGAGAGAGAGAGAGAGAGAGAGAGACAGACAGACAGACAGACAGACAGACAGAGAGCATAATAGTCAAACCATGAACCCAAAACCATATTCGCATAGTCTCACACTCACACCCAGTTCCTCACCCCCTCACTCCCTTTCGGCATCCAGTAACACTCCGATAATGTCGTAGAGACAGGGAGGAGAAAGGAACGAAGAGGAACAAAGAAGAATGAAGAAGGACGGAGAAGAATGAGGAAGTAGAAAGAGGGAAGAAAGGGGGTAAAGAAGGAGGAGGAGTGACGGGAGAGGAGGAAAAGGAAGGAAGAAGAAAAAGTAAGGGAGAGATAAAGGTGAAAAGAGAAGAGGGAAGGAAAGAAAATGAAAGATAAGGGGAGGAAAAGGCACACAAAATGAAAAAAAAAATGAAGGAAGGAAGATGGAAGGAAGATAAGAAGGAAAGTAGGAAGGAATGGTATCATGAGGTGAAACAGCTATTGTGATGTAGGTAGGGGATACATGATGCTTTTGAACTTAGCAAGTAAAAGAGCAGGAAAGAAAGGAAAGGTTACAGTCCACTTTTTGTGTCGTTTGTCTGTCTGTCTGTCTGCCTGTCTGTCTGTCTGTCTGTCTGTCTGTCTCTCTCTCTCTCTCTCTCTCTCTCTCTCTCTCTCTCTCTCTCTCTCTCCACGTAATGGTTCTGATTCCTTGACCTCATTACCAGTACATGCAAAATAAGATCTTAATGACTCGGGTGCAACATGATTAACGTGTGATAACGCCATAAGGTCCTAAGAGATAATAAAGTTATTCTATTAATCCGTGGCAGGGCTGACCTTACTTAATAAAACCTGGTGTATATATGCGGCCTTGACTTGCATTCTCTTCCCGCGGCAACTGATTTGGTTTTGGACGAACACAGTGGCGTGGTTTGCCGTGGATGATAAGTACAGTACATCACGACACACAGTGGCTTGCCTTGTAACACTTCCCGTTGCTGTTAAGAACGTTAAAGAGCCTAGAGAATAACTAACGTGGGAGACTGCCTAAGGCATGGTGTGTGTGAGAGAGCCTAGGGAATGATGTGTGTGAGTGAGTCTACGAAATGCTGAGCGTGATAAAGAGTCTAGGCCCAAGGGCAGGGCTATTCAAGTACTTCAGGAGCAGGGCCGGATTATGAAACTCAGATTGATAAAAGGCCCACACATTTATTTTAGTTCCATTTGTTTCCTCTGTCTAAAAACTTATATATAGAACAAAACGAAGAATTCATATATAATTTGCTTTTACATTTTCAGCTAAGCATATAAATAAAAGAATTTTGCAGAATTGTTTATGTCTGTTTGTTTATTTGCATTCTTCCGAGTCTGTCAAAGGGCCAATGAAAAACAACTCAAGGGCCGGAATGAATAGCCCTGCCCTAGGGAATGATGGGAGTGACAGAGCCTAGTGAATGGTGAGTGCGAGAGATAGTCTAAGAAATGGTGAGCTTTAGAGACACTAGGAAATGCTGAGCGTGAGAGACAGCTTAGAGAAAGATCAGTGGAAAAAATACCAAAAAAAAACTAGGAAATGCTGAGCGTGATAGACTATGGAAGGGTGATTGTGGGTGTGCTTAAAACGCGGAATGGTCTTTGTGAGAAAAACCTTTGCTAAACTCTGTGGTCTATCATGTTTAGGTGATTGATTTGATCTGATTACCTGATTACAACATATTAGGCCTCTTCCTGACCAGAATTAAATTGCAGGTACGATTAACCACCTCTCATAACGCAGATTTCGTTTGGTATGGTTTGGTTTTTGTTTTCAGGAGCAACGAAAGACATGGAGAGTTTCTCTGCTCACATGTCTTTGTCCTTCCTGCATATTAACAACTCTTACTTAACATATTGACAATGAATCTCTATCATAATGTTTCTATTCATGAACTCAAAATTACATCCCCTTTTATTTTGTCCTGCCTCCCGAACTACCCCTTGGATTACCTCGTTCGAAGCCAGCAGACACCTTATTATCTGTCTGGCATACCTATGTTTTTTTTTTTTTTTTATACGAGGAAGAAGGAACCAAAGGCCATGAGCCCGCAGTAACAGTTCCCTCCAAGAGAAAAACAAAATACAATAGAGAGCAAAATTCAAGATCCGATCATTTTGAGGTGCCTGGACACACTGCGTTTGAAAGACTGGAGATCATAGGCAGGAGGAAATACAGACAGAGGGAGACAGTTCCAGAGCTGACCTGTTGCATAAATGAAAGACTGGGAGTAACGGTTAACTCTTGCATTAGAGAGTTGGACAGAAAAGGGATGAGAGTTTGCTGCCAGACGGGTGCTACGCGCCCGTCGTAGAGGTAGAGGAATGCAAGCAGACAGTTCAGAGGACCAGTGACCATTAAAGTAGCGATAGAAAAGAGATAAAGATGCAACAGTGCGGCGAAGAGACAGAGGTTGAAGGGAGTCAGTAAGAGGAGGAGAGTTAATGAGACGAAAAGCCTTTGACTCCACCCTATTGAGAAGAACTGTGTGTGGGGAGCCTCCCCACACATGAGAGTTGTACTCCACACAGGGGCGGATAAAACCCCTGTACAGAGTCAACAATTGTGCAGGGGTAAAGAAAGAGCGGAGTCGGCTTAGCACACCCAATCTCTTGGAAGCAGATTTTACAAGAGATGTAATATGATCTTTCCAAGATAAGTCCTGAGTAAATGAAACCCCAAGCATGTTCAAGGATGATGCAGGATTAAGCTGAATATTATTAAACATTAGTGGTTATACCTGTGGAAGATTTTGTCGGGTTGATAGGTGTAAGAACTGAGTCTTAGATGCATTAAAGTCAACCATATTATTTTTACCCCAGTCAGAGATACGAGCCAAGTCAGACATTAGGTGTGCCATAGCCTCATCCCTTGTTTGTTGAAGTAACTGTTGAGATGGGCGTTGCGGGAACCGAATGGAAAGGTGAAGGGTGGAGTCATCACCGTATGAGTGGATAGGGTTAGATGTACAGCTTAGAAGATCACTGATGAATAAAAGGAAGAGAGTTGGTGATAGAACAGAGCCCTGAGGAACACCACTGTTGATAGATCTAGGAGAAGAATGATGGCCGTCTACAACAGCGGCTATAGAACGACCAGAAAGGAAGCTAGCGATGAAGGCACCGATAGAAGGATAGAAACCGTAGGAGGGCAGTTTGGAAATTAAAGATTTATGCCAGACTCGATCGAAAGCCTTTGAGATGTCAAGTGCAATGGCAAAGCTTTCGCCAAAGTCCCGAAAGGGGGATGACCAGGAGTCTGAAAGGTAGGTGAGAAGTTCGCCAGTGGAACGTCCCTGACGGAACCCATACTGACGATCGGAAAGAAGGTTGTGATAGGAAAGATGTCTTAAAATTTTTCTATTAAGAATTGACTCGAAAACTTTTGAAATACAGGACGTTAAAGCAATTGGACGATAGTTGGAGGGTTGGGAGTGGTCACCCTTCTTTGGGACTGGCTGAATGAGAGCAAACTTCCAGCAAGAAGGAAAGGTACAAGTTGACAGACAAAGGTGAGTTTGCCTAGGCAGGGTGTAAGCACAGAAGCACAGTTCTTGAGAACAACAGGAGGGACCCCATCAGGCCCATATGCCTTGTTAGTACTGAGGCCAGTGATGGCAGAAAATACATCAACTGAAGAAATTTTAATGTCAGCCATGAGGAAGTCAGAGGGGGGAAGTGATGGAGGAACAGCACTGGAATCGTCTAAGGTGGAATTGAAGGAGAAAGTCTGTGCGAAGAGACCTGTTTTATCAGTAGAAGAAATAGCTACAGAACCATCAGAGTAGAAAAGAGGAGGGAAGGATGATGAGGTAAAGTTGTTAGAAAGATTTTTGGCAAGCGGCCAGAAGGAGCGGGAAGAATTCGAGTTGGAGAGTTGAGAGCATTTAGTATGGATGAAATTATTTTTAGCAGAGCGACGAACAGACTTAGCACGATTCCGGGCAGAAACGTAAAGATGATGTGATTCAGGGGTGGGTTGGCTCCGGTACCTTTTGTAGGCCTTCTCCTTGTTGCGGACAGCATTAGAACAAGCGTGATTAAACCAAGGCTTTCTTGCGTTAGTCAAAGGATATGAGAAAGGAATGTATGCTTCCATGCCCGAGAGAATAACCTCTGTAATGCGCAAGGCACACTCAGATGGCTCACGGCCATGGAAGCAATAATCATTCCAGGGAAAATCAAAGAAGTACTGCCTGAGGGCCTCCCAGTCCACGGCTCCAAAATGCCACAGACGACGTTTCCCTGGAGGGTCCACAGGCCATACCGGAGTGATAGGACAGGTTATGGTAATAAGGTTGTGATCGGAGGAGCTCAACGGAGAGAAAAGATTAACAGAGTAAGCAGAAGGATTAGTTGTGAGGAAGAGGTCAAGTATGTTGGAGCTCTCTCCAAGGCGGTCAGGGATACAGGTAGGGTGCTGTACAAGCTGCTCTAGGTCATTAAGGATAGAAAAGATGTAGGCTTGTTCACCAGGTGGATCCGTGAAAGGAAAGGAGAGCCAAAGGTGGTGGTGAATATTGAAATCTCCAAGAATGGATATTTCAGAGAAAGGAGAAATGGACAGAATGTGTTCCATCGTAGAAGTAAGATAGTCGAAGAATTTTTGATAGTCAGTAGAATTAGGGGATAAGTAAACAGCACAGATATATTTAGTCAGAGAATGACAGGAAAGCCGAAGCCAGAGTGTGGAGAATTCAGAAGAATCAAGTTCAGGAACACGAGAGCAAGATAAGTCGTTGCGTATATATACACAACAGCCACCTTTGGCTTTGAAATGAGTATAGAGAAAGTAGGAGGATACAGAAAAGGGTTTGCTGTCAGTTGCCTCAGACAGCTGAGTCTCCGTTAGAAAAAGAAGGTGAGGTTTAGAGGAGGAGAGGTGGTGCTCAACAGAGCGAAAGTTTGAGGAAAGGCGGCGAATGTTGCAGAAATGAAGAAGAAGAGAGTCAGACAGTGGTTCCAGGCACCTCGAGTCGTCACAGGGAGAGGGGCAGATGGCGGGGGCATTTATGGTCCCCCCCCTGGGGACTCCGAGGCTTGGTGAATCGACGCCATTTTTGGTGAATTTTGAATAGGAAGTGTAGTGTGTACTGTGCATGTAGTTTGGTGAAGATAGTTAGAGAAATTTGTACTGGAGAGCATGCTGGCCTACTCTCTGTGTAACTGAGACACTGAAAAAGTTCAGCAAAGGGGGATGGTCAGGAACTAGTCCTGAGGGCTGATGAAACGGGAGCTCCAACACTCCCTGTCATCAGCTTTCCATCCACCTCGGGAGTACTGCCCTGCTCGACTGGTGCTACTGGTGCTACAGTCTACTCCTCCTCAATACCTCACTTACCATGCCCAACCCCTTCCGTATCCAATCACCTCTCAAACAGTGAACAAATTGGCCACCACAGGGATCCAATCAGATGGCCAGCCAGGGTCAGGGTCATACACTCAATCCTACTCAGTTATGGTAACGGGTGGATGGTTGGTGACCCATGCTACCCTCTGCCGTCCAGCCACATCGTCTCTTGCCTTATGCCAGCTTCTTCACCGAGGAAAATGCTAATATGAAGGTGGTGTATGCAGCCACTTATTACCTTATGATGGAGAGGTGCGCTGGCCTGCATATCATAATAACATCGACGTCCCCTTCAGAGGCTCTAATGCTTTACACTTTCAAATTGCAGCAGCCACATCACACACACACACACACACACACACACACACACACACACACACACATACACACAGATACAGCCAGTTTGCTGACCACAACTTACAATAATTATGATCACAAAATACAGTGCTGATAAACAATAAAATACATACAACACCTACTATTTAAATAATTGCAGTCCACAATAATTATAATTATCATGTATTACCTTTAAATGAACAAGCTATCTCAAATTCATAACCCCTAATCTACAATTTTCCACAAAATATATAAAACCGTAACATATCTTTGTGTGAACCTTATACAAATCTTTAATCACTGACAATCATTTATACACCTGTAATACATCATGGATAACTTTACACATCATCTCATTCGAAGTCAGAAGGGTGAGGACATACTCCTCCACTATGTGCCTCTTAGTCTGCACCGCGCCTCAGCTACACAGTCCTTCCTCGACCGGTAGATGGCCACGCCCGCACCTGTTCCAGCGCCCCGTCTCTACCGCTAGGCTGTAGCCACACACACACACACACACACACACACACATTCCCATGGCGGGATGACTGGGTGAGAAGGGTGGTGGAGGGAGAGAAGTGGGTGGGGTGGGGCAGGACTGGGAAACAGGGACAGAGTACTGAATCAGGCAGGAAAGTGCAAATGAAGAAATATCAATTAGTGTCCCGGTGAAATAAATAATCCATCCAGCCATTTCATATTCAGGCATAGCAATAAATAACTAATAAATGGATAAGAAAATATAATTACATGATTATTTATACTACAGCGTTGTGGAATTCTTGTGTGTGTGTGCTGGGAAACACACACACACACACACACACACACACACACACACACACATTTTCAAAGTAATAGAGACCACAGTGCTTATTATGTCTCTACAAATTGTGGAGGGCTACTGCAGATCCTGTGTTTCTTCCAAACATTTTTTTTCATCTTGACGCCATTCCGTTATTTCTTCATCAATTTGCTGCAGACTTAGCACAACTGTTCTTTTGGTCAACAGCCCCAGACACCCTTTTCATTTCTTTTCTAAGATTTAAATATTCAAAAGGGAGTGATGTGGTCAAACTTCGAATCAGAGAAAGACTCAGATTTTGAGATTCTATATTTTTGTACGTTGCTTAATTCTCATAGCAATTCGTACAGAAATTTTCATCAGTGTGTGGAGCGCACCTTACATTCCCTTAAGAATACTGTATTGGCAATCTTGCTTTGAATACCATCTTACCAGCTTTTCAACAACCTCTGAGCAAACTGTACGTTCTCTGAAGTTGTCGAGTATGTGCGTATACAAGGGACAAGTGAAGCCTGGGTGAATACAGAGGGCCTTTGTCAAGAGTAAGTTAATAAGCGTTTGAATCCTGTTGGTTATGCTGGTGGGATGGTGTTTGTACTGCGACCCGTGAGCCAGGCAGGGTCCATCTTTATAAACAGTGACGGAGCTGAGTCCAAATGTCAGCGAAAGTGGTGGAGTTCCCGGTAGTCCAGTCCAAGGTATAAACTCTATATACCCTTACACCTTTATTCCCTGCTCTAGTCATCCCACCACCTCGCTCCTCAGTATTTACCTGAACACTCTACAAGGCAAGGAAACAAACACCTTGGGAAGTTATATGGTAACTCTTCACTGATTTTTGAGCATGTCAAAAGCATATATTTCTTTACGCAAAAATATCTTAAATATGCACTTATTTGGGGAAAATACACATCGCTATATATTAGTCACACACACACACACACACACACACACACACACACACACACACACACACACACACTCCTTTATAGGAGAAAAAAAAAAAAAAAACCTATCAGCTGGACCCGAACCAGATCAAACAACGATAAACACATCAAACAGAGAGCGACCTGCCTCCATTTCCACATTCAACCGCGACAAAAAAATTCACCCCCTCCCAGCCCACAAATCTTTGTCTGTCTGTCTCTCTCAAATCCATGGAAGGGCAGAGTCACCAGCAAGGTTGACTGAGAGATGTCACAGCGCTCCATGGTCATAGTGTCGACAAAACGGTCACCCTGGGTCGCAGACGCCTTGAGTTACTCCACTTTTTTTTTTTTTTTTTCGATTTATTGAAGGTGCGTGAATGAGAGTTTGGCCGACTCATTGGGACAGATTTTGTGTTAGCTTATAATCTTCTTTTTTTCTTTTCTGAACCCTACTTCTCCCCATCTATACGAGAGAAAAGAGGTCTAGATGATGATGAGGAGGATAAGAATGAGGAGGTGGAGGAGGAGGAGGATGTTTAAGATCACCTGCTTGTATGTCGAGGGTAGGACGGTGGAGGTTAGGAAACGGAGAGTTTGTGAAGATGTAGGCACAAGAAAATGTAGCAAATAATCTCGACAGTACCATTAGATATGTCAGTAATTGCTGTCCTTTGTAATACGAGGAGTTCAGACACAAGAGCGTGAGTGAGGTAAGAAATGAGCAAGTGTGGGAAACTACGCGAAGTACAAGTTTTTGAGAGGAAAGAATGAGTGTTTGTGTGTAAGTTGGACTGTGGCGGCGATAGGAAAGTGTAAAGTGCTTAACCGTAGTAGTGGATGTTTGTAACGAGGGTGCGGTGGTGGGAAGAATGAAAGTGTGTAAGAGAATGGTGGTGACAGTGGGTATGTAGGGAGAGTGTGTTGGTGGGGATTAGGTTGTGTGAATGTGAGATGTACGAGTGTGACGGTGACTTAGATAACAGGATAAATCAACCTCCCCCGCACCCCCCCCACACACACACATGTAGCCTAATATCCCGATTACATAACTAGCCTCAGTATTTTGACTACGTCGCAAAAGAAGAGCACGGCAAACTTATGCAAGAGCGGTGGGGTACTCCTTAGTAAAGCAGCGATGCCTTCAGTGTACCAGCAGCCTGACGGTGCAGAAAGGTACATTGGTTATCAGACCTAACTTATCGAACTGCATTTGATAAGAGGCGTTTAACAGCACTCTTTGCAGTCGATTAGCCATCCTGAACCACCGGAAATGTAGACTGCACGAGGGTGAAACGGTGAATGTATAAGCAGAAAGAATTAAGAAAAAATAGAAGCTGAGTGAATGTAGTTAGTTTTTAATAGTACAGCAGATTATTGTAGCATCTCTCTCTCTCTCTCTCTCTCTCTCTGTTATTATATCATGACAATCTATTCCTGGTATATGCGCGCACACTTGATATGTAAATATGCAACTACATAAGAGATATCACTTTGGAAATTAACACTGGAAAAATTATAATTGTTTTGGAATGCACCAACGTATCCCTTTAACGTGTTGGATCAGTTCTTCCAGTTTTAGAAGACTGGCCACGGTAGCAGGTGAATAGCGGATGTTGCCTTCACTCATTCTTACGAATATTATTCCTAACACATTTATTCGGACTTAAAGAATATCCCTTCCGATAATTTCCATGATCAGATAGCACTGAAGTGTTCCAGTAATGATCACTGAATATCATACTGATCGCCAAGCAATACAGGAGTTTAGGAATATAAAGCAGCATCTCACTTTCGGCACCTAGCGTCGGGGCTGCAGATCGAGGCTGCCATTCGTTCCAAAAATGACACATGGTATATTTGTTATATATTCAATTTTTACTGTACGTATTTTCGATTGAGTATAAAATGGTAGGGTATTTTTTTTTTTTTTAACAATCACTGGTGTGTCAGCAGGTGGTGTTTCCCGCACATTTTATATTATTAGTAAATATGGGCGATTGTGTATCCAACGCATCGCAACAAGACAACCTCAGTGTGTGTTTATACTGGGCTGGGTAGGGTGTGTTATATACTCTGCCACAATTACCACATTTTGGGGAGTTGAAGTGCTTGTGTGGTGACTCGGTGTTCGCTACAGTTTAAACACAAACCCACAGTGAAACTCTAGACATAGAAATCAAAGTGATACAGTGAAATGGCATAGAAAAACACTTGATTTAGTGGACAATGAAATGATCAGTTCTCGGACTCGCCTAGATGTTTTGGCGCATCAAGCCATTACACGGTACTGTGACGATAATGCACGTGTGACGAAAACTGGTGGACTTGGCAGGCTGGAGATTGTGCAGGTGAGTGTGATTTTAATGGTTGGGATTAGGGAGGAAAGGAAAATTGGAAAGATGATAAAGAATAGCCAATGTTTTTGTCAATATTAATATTTGTTTGCGGGTAGGGTCTGTTTATAGGCTGCATGATAAAACTTTACTATTATTTTTATTTATTATTATTATTATTATTATTATTACACCCGTCCTCGTGAAGCAAAACTGGTGTTATAATCGGCGTATATATATATATATATATATATATATATATATATATATATATATATATATATATATATTGTGTGTGTGTGTGTGTGTGACAGCATCGTCGTTTAATGTTTTCCTGAACCATCTGAACATTTTCCTCCAGACACTGTGCTGTTTAAAGATAGGTGCGCGATTATTTGTTCAGTGTTATATTTATTTTTCCTTAATCCTGCTGTGCAAAATAAGCTGGTGAACCTTTCGGGACCCACAAGGCTAGTTCTCCCACGCCGACAGATGCCACCAAACACCCGTATTTCACCGATTGTGTGAATACCGACCCGCTTATGCTGAATACAATAGAAGTGGTGTGTGTGTGTGTGTGTGTGTGTGTGTGTGTGTGTGTGTGTGTGTTTTAGATGATAAGTGAAGATTGTACTGGTGAAGGTCTAGGAGTGCTCCCCAAAACAAATATTGGTAATTTTATGACATGAATTAAGTTTCATAATTGTGTACCTCATTTTTGACACCCAGATTCTGCAGAAATAGTTGATTTGATACTCGTAGAAATATGGTTAAATTTCTGTATACTAGAAATCAAAAGCTACAACTAGAGGTGGATTAGAAAGGAAAACAAAATTACCGGTACCGGTATTGTGGTCATCACAATAACAAACTCCATACACGTCCACGGCCTAGCACAAAACTAATCACGTCCACGCCCCAGCACAAAACTAATCACATCCACGCCCTAGGACAAAACTAGTCAAACTCCACCACGCCCACGCCCTTACACTCAAAACTAATCAAATGAAAGAAAAACCATTAGGGAGCCGGATGCTAATCGCCCGCCGGAATATGCTGTCGGCCAAGTCCTTAGGTCATATCATGATACCCTGGAGGTTTCATGCTGATTGTTCAAGCCGTTAATGAGATATAATGGTGCTAAAAGCAAACGATAAACGCTAGTTGACCTTTGGCAGCTATTTTGGTGACCTTGACCTTGATCTCGAGTGCTCATTTTCGAACTCGTCGAAGATTTTGGCCATTTCTTAGTACCCTGAAGTTTTCATATCGATAGCTGAAGCCATTCGTGAGATATAATAATGCTAAAAGCGGGCGATAAACACTAGTTGACCTTTCGCAGCCATTTTGGTGACGTTGACCTTGATCTCGAGCGCCCATTTTCGAACTCGGACAAGATTTTGGCCATATGTTGATACCCTGACGGTTTCATGTTGATAGCTCAAGCCGTTGATGAGATATAATTGGATGTATTTTCTGCCATCACTGGCCTCAGTACTAACAAGGCATATGGGCCTGATGGGGTCCCTCCTGTTGTTCTCAAGAACTGTGCTTCTGTGCTTACACCCTGCCTAGGCAAACTCGCCTTTGTCTGTCAACTTGTACCTTTCCTTCTTGCTGGAAGTTTGCTCTCATTCAGCCAGTCCCAAAGAAGGGTGACCACTCCCAACCCACCAACTATCGTCCAATTGCTTTAACGTCCTGTATTTCAAAAGTTTTCGAGTCAATTCTCAATAGAAAAATTTTAAGGCATCTTTCCTATCACAACCTTCTTTCCGATCGTCAGTATGGGTTCCGTCAGGGATGCTCCACTGGCGATCTTCTCACCTACCTTTCAGACTCCTGGTCATCCTCGTTTCGGGACTTTGGCGAAAGCTTTGCCATTGCACTTGATATCTCAAAGGCTTTCGATCGAGTCTGGCATAAATCTTTAATTTCCAAACTGCCCTCCTATGGTTTCTATCCTTCTATCTGTGCCTTCATCGCTAGCTTCCTTTCTGGTCGTTCTATAGCCGCCGTTGTAGACGGCCATCGTTCTTCTGCTAGATCTATCAACAGTTGTGTTCCTCAGGACTCAGTCCTATCACCAACTCTTCCTTTTATTCATCAGTGATCTAAGCTGTACATCTAACCCTATCCACTCATACGGTGATGACTCCACCCTTCACCTTTCCATTCGGTTCCCGCAACGCCCATCTCAACAGTTACTTCAACAAACAAGGGATGAGGCTATGGCACACCTAATGTCTGACTTGGCTCGTATCTCTGACTGGGGTAAAAATAATATGGTTGTTTTTAATGCATCTAAGACTCAGTTCTTACACCTATCAACCCGATAAAATCTTCCACAGGTATACCCACTAATGTTTAATAATATTCAGCTTAATCCTGCATCATCCTTGAACATGCTTGGGGTTTCGTTTACTCGGGACTTATCTTGGAAAAATCATATTACATCTTTTGTAAAATCTGCTTCCAAGAGATTGGGTGTGCTAAGCCGACTCCGCTCTTTCTTTACCCCTGCACAATTATTGACTCTATACAGGGGTTTCATCCGCCCCTGTGTGGAGTACAACTCTCATGTGTGGGGAGGCTCCCCACAATCAGCTCTTCTCAATAGGGTGGAGTCAAAGGCTTTTCGTCTCATTAACTCTCCTCCTCTTACTGACTCCCTTCAACCTCTGTCTCTTCGCCGCACTGTTGCATCTTTATCTCTTTTCTATCGCTACTTTAATGGTCACTGCTCCTCTGAACTGTCTGCTTGCATTCCTCCACCTCTACGACGGACGCGTAGCACCCGTCTGGCAGCAAACTCTCATCCCTTTTCTGTCCAACTCTCTAATGCAAGAGTTAACCGTTACTCCCAGTCTTTCATTTATGCAGCAGGTCAGCTCTGGAACGGTCTCCCTCTGTCTGTATCTCCTGCTGCCTATGATCTCCAGGCTTTCAAACGCAGTGTGTCCAGGCATCTCAAAATGATCGGATCTTGAATTTGGCTCTTTATTGTATTTTGTTTTTCTCTTGGAGGGAACTGTTACTGCGGGCTCATGGCCTTTGGTTCCTTCTTCCTCGCATAAACACACACACACACACACACACACACACACAGGCAGGCAGGCAGGCAAAAGCTTAACTAGCACGCCCACGCAGGCAAAAATATAACTATCATGCCCACGCTCACGTCCACGCACCAGTATATAACAGTAATCAAATACCAGGTACAGACACTGGGTGCATATCGGTACCGGTTTGCTATTTTTATCTTACTGGTGATAAAGTTAGGAATTAGATGGCTACAAGAGTGGCTGAAGAGATGGTGGTGTAATGAGAGCTCGGATAACCTATGATGACGTGGTTTGTGTTCGTGATGTACTTCCATGTTACTAGATGCCCGGGGAATGGTAGAGTGCGTTTTGGTGTGTTATAGAGTGTGTAGGAAGTTGAGTGAGTTATTGATATTGTTACCGGTTGTGTTTTGAGTGCTTATGGGGAGTGATTAAGCTGGTGTATTCTGGTGTGCTTTGAAATGTGTGGAAGTTGATTGAGTTCGAGATTCTGTGAGATTGTGTTTCTGAGTTCATGTGATGAGTGTGTCCCTGGTGGAACTGTGTGTGTGTGTGTGTGTGTGTGTGTGTGGAGAGAGAGAGAGAGAGAGAGAGAGAGAGCAGAAAACGCTGTAGTAACATAATAAGAAACAGGAACTTAAAAGACCAGAAAGACCAGACCAAATAAGACACAGGCAGGAAAAGACTGAGAGACATGCATAGATTAAGACAGCATTACCCAGCCAGAGGACAGATAGACAAAATGGGACAGGATATGATACCGGTATATTTGGTATGGTTCAGATAAGGAGATAAAGAGTGACGAGGGTACAGATTAAGACACGAATACCCAGCTAGAGGAAGGGAAAGGTTACACTGACAGAGTAAGGAACAGGAGGAGGAGGAGGGTAGACAGGTAGGAAAGAAAGGAAGTAAGAGGGAAGAGGTACCGTAAGGAGGGAGGAGGAACACTATGGAGAGAGAGGAAAGAGAGGAGGAGAGGAGAGGTAAGGAGAAAGGAAGAAGAACGTGAGGTAACGAGAGGGGCAGGGGAGGGATAAGGAGGATGAAGCAGAAGGAGGGAAGAGATGTAGACTAAGAGTAAATACAAGTGGAGGAGGGGAACTAGGGAGGAGAGGTAAGGATAGGGGAGGAAGAAAAGGGGGAGGATAGACGTAGGGAGACAGGAGGATAAGGGAAATAAGTGTGAAAAGAGGAGAGGTAGGCTAAGGAAGAAGAGGAAGAAGGGGACGGTAGAAGTAAAAGAGCGTGGAGTGCAGCATCTAGTGACAGAATTTTGTGCCGCGTTGAGATCTTTATCCGGACCCATGCCCCCCCCCTCCTAAAAAAAAAGAAAAAAAAAGGAAAAGAAAAGTGGAATGGAGAGGGGCAGTCATGGATGTGGAAAATAAATCGGAATAATACGACAACGCAAAGATTCTGAGTCAATGGAAATGCATGAGGACAGAACACGATGGAACTTTAAGTGTTGAGTGTGCGATGTGCTTCGGGTAAGTCAAGCACATACACTTATCTTTAGTTTCCAAGCTGCTCTCCAAGTTTTTATGCATTACAGGTACCGAACTTTTCGTCTGTGCCTTCATCAAAGCTTTTTTCTTTTAGCCAACCAATAGCTGTAACCGTAGACAACCATTGTTTTCTTATTCGTGATTGGTATTCCTCAGGATTCAGTTCGTTCTTTATTTTTCGTGTTATATTCCTGAGTAATATTCTGATCTGTACCGTACATGTTGCTCGATCCACTCATGCCTATGATTCCATCCTTCATGTTTACATCCACCAACTTCTTTGATCGGGATTCTTTCATTAGTTTAGTGCTGTTGTGGAGTGTGAGGAGTGTGATACAACTGCATGGAAAGGACAGTTTGACATTGCTTCTGTCCTAACCGCTTCCTTTATTGCTTTCCATTCCCCTTACACACACACACACACACACACACACACACACCGCCTAAATAGATATATAGATAGATATAGGGAGATAAATAAACAGGTAGATTGATAGATATACAGATATTTCGGCATTACTTTCCTTGTTCTTCCTTCCATTATTAAAGAAAAAAATCTTTGCTGCTCCTACTTCTCCTCATGGGTTTATTTATCTTTCATATCCTTCTCCACCCTGCTCTCTCTCTCTCTCTCTCTCTCTCTCTCTCTCTCCGCACCACTAGTCGATTTTACTCCATTATCACAGATCTGTAAGTATATCCTGCCCAGAATATTGACCTCGGGAAAGCTCACTCTTGCTGAACGGGTTAACAAAAGCTTTATCTAACCCATCGAGCTTAAAAGTCTTATCTACGTGTAAGTCTGATGAAATTGTCTGCAGATAACAAGGGTATATGAAACATCACCGGACTGAAGGGTTAATGGAAGTAATATAAGGACCCAGTGTAGCTTTTCTGTCCAAGTCTCTAATGCAGGGGTTAACTGATACTCTCATTCCTTTATGTATGCAGCAGGTCAGCTCTGAAACTGTCTTCCTTTGTATTTCCCTCTGCCTATAATCTCCAGTCTTTTAAACGCACTGTCAAGGCATCTCGAAATGAACGGATCTTGAATTTGGCTCGTTTCTTTTCAGGGAACAGTCTTGTAGGCTTGTAGTCTTTGGGTCCCTCCTTCTTGCATAAAAAAAAGAAGAGAAAACTAATGAGCTGAAGGGATTTGTTTGTAGTTTGATGACTGTATGTCTATCTATCTATCTATATACCTAGGCTGCTTCCCCCAAGGAAAGGGAGGTAGCCGAGACAGGACGACTCACTCTCCATTTACTCATCCATTCAAACACATTCATTTGCATCTTAGCCCCAAAGGGGAGAACGGACAGATCCTCACCGCACCACACCGCACAAGGGTCAACTGTGCAATGCAATCAGTGACATCCGCAGCAGGGCCCGACAGCAGAACTGGTTTACCCCTGCCACATCATAACAGACCCATCCCCTTACCCGCACCTGACCTGACTAGCTGATCAGACCAAATGCGGGAGAATATCCCCTCAGGGCTGCGTCATCACTTATTCATTCACAATTTCTCTCCATTTATTTCTGTCACGCACAGTCACTAATATAAACATGACTTTGAAAGCTTTAACATTTTGTCTTCGAGGACTTCATAGGTTTAACTCATGGTATATCCAGAAAGTTTTAATTGGCTCGGAGTTGACGTGTGTGTGTGTGTGTGTGTGTGTGTGTGTGTGTGTGTGTTATAGTTATGATAGACTGGAAGTATGTGGATAAGTGTTGATGTAATGTATAACGTTTTAATAATTATTAAAAGAAAACCATGAACGAAACTTTGTAAATTGATAAAGGTAAAACAAACAATTTCTTACTTAGCTTTCTTGTCTTTCTCATGCAAGAAAAATCAGTATTTCTTGTCAAGTAAAAACAATGACCCGAGCCATAAAAATGTTCTAAATAAATGATAAATAGATAATTAAAACAGCTGTAAAGACAGTAGAAGGACGTCGGATAAAAAGAAATAAAAAGTACCGGTAAATATATAACAATAATTAGCAAATACAGTATAATGTTTAGTGGTTTAAGTCAGGATATAAAGAGGATGGAAAGCACAAGCTGTTACGAAGAATGGTAAATGTATACGGTACAAATTAAAAAGGATGATATACGTAAGACACCGTATCCATCTCACCAGCCACCTTGACCCGCCATATACGACTGATAATTGACAGGTATCGGGTAACATATCTCTTTAACTCTCCCGCTGTGCATGACCTCCTCACCTCTAACCATACTGGTACCCCTGCCCTGACCCCGCCTGCTTTCACCTCTTATCACTTCCCTGTCCTCTTTTCCCATGCCGCTCCTCCCCACCTATGCTTGCCCACCTTTAGCCACGCCATGCCTTGCCTCTTCTTGCATCTTTTTATCTTATTCCCCTTCCCTGCCCTACCCTGCCATCCTTTCCCTCACCAGTCCTTCTAATGACGCACTTTTACTTACCAATCCGTAACCATCACCTGCCCTGCCTCTCCCTGATTATTTTTTTAAGTCATGGTCCTACTCTGTCTTCCTGTCTCTCACGTCCCAAGTTCTGTCTCCCATCCCTTACTCATACCTTGCCTTGCCCCCACCCTTTATCTTTTAATTCATCCCCTTATTCAGCCTTCCTTTCCTTAGTTTCTGCTAAAGACCCCATATGTTAACTCATCAAAACCTTTACCATGGCCTGCCTCTCTCTGCATCTTTGTATTCATACTCTAACCCTTGCCTGGCCACCCTCCTTTATTTCATAGCTCCTCTTAATGTACAGTTTTCCTTACCCCACTCTAAAACTCTGTCCCTTCCCTGGCTTGACCTGTTCACTGCTGTCCAGCTCACCATCTTTCCCTTTCTGCCATGCCTATGCTGTCTTCACATAAACGTGACCGTGCCCTACTCTGCTCTACCTTTTCCTGCCCTCTACCGCCCTACCTCTACTAACCTTCACTCGCCTAATCCTGTCCCTTCTCTGCCGTCCTCTACCTTGTTCTTCCCTACATTTTCTACTATTTTCTATCCTGCTTCTCACCAAGTCTGTCTTCGCCCTGCCATCAGCCTTCTTTCCTTCTACTCTTGCTCTTCTGCTTCACTACCTCCTAACACGTACATTATTTTCAGTGTTATTTCTCATTTCTCACACGCCTTCGGAGCCCCATTATTCTTAAAGTTATCTTTCCATTCCTTTCAGTCCATATTTTACCCATTCTTCTATATAGGTTCTTCCTTGCTCCATCTCTTCCCTGTATGCTTTCCCCTTATCTTTGAATTCCACTTCCTTTATATTTTATTCTTATCACTGTTTCACATCTTTCTTAACATTGTTTTTATCTCTGTTTTATACTGTCGTTTATACCTTTCCTCATCCTGCGTCCCCCTTATCCCTCTGCCTACCTCCTCTTCTCTTTCTCTGGCTCCTCCTATTGTGCCTCCGCTGGTGCCTGCCTGCCTGCCTAGCTACTTATCTCGTGCCTGACTCTTTGCCTGCTAAGTAGTCTGTCCACTTGTCTTATAGTAGTTGTTCCTAACTATCAGTGTCCTATTACTTCCCTTTCTGTCCACACACACTCAGACAAATGCACACATGTACAGACACAAGAAAAAACATATACCGTACTGGGAGAGACAAACAGAATAGCTATTATACGTGGTTAGATATACCGCAAACATTCAGACTGTCTTTTGGAATACTAGTTGTATTTTAAATGTTTTCGTAGCTTTCACCATTAATTACCTTTGTCGCATTACATATAACGACCACTTAATAACCACATTATGACTAGAAGATTTTTCTTTTGTTTTTATTCATCTGAGATTGTGTAAAGTGCATGTGTTAACAGGAGGAAATGGAGAGAGTGGGGGTTTAATGGAAGGGTGGAGAGAACTGGGGTAGCAGGGGAAGGGTGGTGATGATAGTGGTCGTGGTGGAAAATGAAGATGGGGAGATAATGGGGTGATAATGGTAGGATGGGCGGTGGTAGTGATAATGGGGATATAGTGGGGGTATTAATGGTAGGACTGGGGGAATAAGGGTGGCAGGGGAATGGTGGTGATGGTGGTAGTGGTGGTGGTGGGAGATGGGGAGATAATGGGAGTGTTAATGGCAGGATGGGCGGCAAGGGAAGGTGGTGGTGTTTTTAATGGGAGATGTGGGGATAGTGGAGATGTTAATGGCTGGATTGCGGGAGTAAGGGTGGTGGTGGTGGGAGATGAGGAGATAATATGTTAATGGCAGGAATGGGGGAGGGAGGTCAGGATGTTAGAGGAAGGGTGGTGGTGTTAATGGTGGTGGTGGTGGGAGATGGGGAGAAAGGGGAGGGGGTAATGGTAGGATGGGGGAGTGGATGGTGGCAGGAGAAGGGTAATGGTAGGAGGATAGTATGGATGAATAGGCTTAATGATAACTGTAGAAGCAGTGGTGATGAAACTGGAAGGAAGGAAGGGATTGTGGTGATGACTCGTAGTGGTGAGAATGTTGCTAGATGGACTTATGTATATTGAATTTTAAAGTATTCCTGAAAAATGACAAACTGGCGGTAAGAGAGACAGTGTGTAACAATATCCTTATAAGTGTGTACTGTATGCACTAAGCACCACTATCATCACCACCATCAGCGATTTCTCGATGTGAGTTACTCCCTTAACTTAATCTGAACAATCTGTGCACTCACTCACCCAGTACGATAGTGACACGAATAACTAGTCGAAGTTGGGATAATAAGCATGCAAAGCTGCGTTTAGTCCCCGGTTTGTATTATTATATATAATAAAACGATAGGTTCTGACTTTAAAAAATATATTGTCTGCAACAAGATGACGAAAAACAGTAAAGCTGCGTAAACAATTATCTTTAATAATTTAAGCCACGTGAAAATTAAAGGCAAATTTCTAGACCAAAGAAAAAATATGATGAACAGTTATTCGTTTTCATCGGATAATTACAGCACTAATATTTTTAAAATTAACTTTACAGACTCAGTTCCAATATATGGTAAATAATTGTAGCAGTATTACCAAGTGACTTTAGGGTCTCTAGGCAGAGGAATTTTGAGTGACTTAAGAAATTACTTTTGTTTTTTTTTCACTGAATTATTACCAGTGGCAAGAAATCTGTATGAAAGCAGCGATAGATGGGGAGGCGTTAAGTAAGTATTTATAAGACAAAAAGAAAACTCACGAACAGTACAAGAAGAAAAAGAATAGGGATGAGAAGGAGGAGGAGGAGGACGTGGGAGTATAGGAGAAGGGGAAAACAGAATGAGATAGATACAGTAATTTAAAAATGATGAAAGCAGTCAGACGGGTGAGGGTAAGGTATGCGAAGGGATTATGTGGCATCACCCTGACCTGATAATTACTGTATCTTTATTGTAGGGCGGGAGTGTTGGACTAAAGAACATATCCACTGATTTCATTCGATACTCCTTGCCGCTATCGCACTCCCTTATATCTCTAAATTCATACCTCCACCAACTCGCTCTCTCTCTCTCTCTCACCACCTCTGTCCCCTTTCCAGATCATTCTCTCCATCCCCCTCACCCCTTCTTGTCTTCCACCACCAATACCCCTGCACCCTTCACCCAGCCGTCCTTCGAGCTGCTTCTGTTATCTCTGTATGTCAGGGAAGATAGCGAGGTAAATCCGATGTATTGGTCAGAGAATTGCGGTGTGTGTGTGTGTGTGTGTGTGTGTGTGTGTGTGAGAGAGAGAGAGAGAGAGAGAGGCCTAATATACAACAATGGATACAGTGTGACAAGCACCACGATCATATACTGAGATACGCTGCCCATCGATTATTTTCACCCATTGTTCCTTAGGCTACCCCAACATTTAACCCTTGGACAATAGACGCCACTTCTGAGATGAATAAAATGGCCATTCAGTAGAAAAACCAGTTACAAAAAAGTACGGTAGATAATATTACCCACCACAACCACCACTTATTGTCACCCAGTGTTGTCTACCGTCATGTTTGGTAAATCTCAGATAGGCTATACAGTACGTTTCAAAAGTCTCTGCACAGAAGAAGAAGGAACGTGTAGAGTGTGTCCTGTGTAAAGATGTCATGTGGCAGTGTAGTAATGTTGTGTAGGTGTAGCAGTGTACGATTCGTTATTGGGAGGTGTGAGAGTTTGAAAAGTTGCAGTATAAAGATTTGGCAGCAGGGCCATGAAGTATCTGAGAGGCAGTGTGTGGCAGTGTATATGTTTTGCTGTACATCACTTTTCAAACATTATGCTTAATAGTTTGATAGATAAATTGGTATGGTATCTCATATTTTTGGCAAACAATAGCGTACTTCGGTGATACTCTTCTGTAATCAACGTGTGTGTGTGTGTGTGTGTGTGTGTGTGTGTGTGTGTGTGTGTGTGTGTGTGTGTGTGTGTGTGTGTGTGTGTGTGCGCTTTGGTTCCTAGTTGATTATTTTTCAGCTTATGTATATCAGGTTAAATTTGTTATGGACCTCTTGACTAGAATGCTAAGTTGAGTTTGGTTAGTTACCGTATTAATTTTGCTGTTATTGATACTAGTCTATTTTAGATTAAATTAAGCTTAGTCAAGACGAGTAGATGGACCTAGGTTAGCGTGGGTAATTTAAGTTTTATTTGGTACTACTAGAGAGTAGAGGTGGGGGAAGGTGGTGGTGGGGGAGGGGGGGGCAGGTACTGGAGAACTGGAGAGCCGGCGGTGGGAGAGAGGAACGGGAGAGGAAGAGGGTGGGAAAGGGGGAGGAAAAGCAGGAGGAGGGGGGGGCGAGGGAGGGTTGTTGGAGTGAAGAGTAGAGGGAGCGGAGGGGATTACGGAATGTGTGTGTGTGTGTGTGTGTGTGTGTGTGTTGTAAAATTGTCGTGCCTAGTGAGGTGTTCAGTCTGTGTGAGTCTTTCCACACCTGTGCGTTTTCGTACACTGGAGAACGAGGGTTCTCGCCCTGCCAGGGCGTTCTTCCACTCACGTACTCCTCCTGCTTTTCCTCCCCCTTTCCCACCCTCTTCCTCTCCCGTTCCTCTCTCCCACCGCCGGCTCTCCAGTTCTCCAGTACCTGCCCCCCCCTCCCCCACCACCACCTTCCCCCACCTCTACTCTCTAGTAGTACCAAATAAAACTTAAATTACCCACGCTAACCTAGGTCCATCTACTCGTCTTGACTAAGCTTAATTTAATCTAAAATAGACTAGTATCAATAACAGCAAAATTAATACGGTAACTAACCAAACTCAACTTAGCATTCTAGTCAAGAGGTCCATAACAAATTTAACCTGATATACATAAGCTGAAAAATAATCAACTAGGAACCAAAGCGCACACACACACACACACACACACACACACACACACACACACACACACACACGTTGATTACAGAAGAGTATCACCGAAGTACGCTATTGTTTGCCAAAAATATGAGATACCATACCAATTTATCTATCAAACTATTAAGCATAATGTTTGAAAAGTGATGTACAGCAAAACATATACACTGCCACACACTGCCTCTCAGATACTTCATGGCCCTGCTGCCAAATCTTTATACTGCACCATACTATAAAGTATGCTTGTACCCAGTCGGTTTGCACATGGTTCACAGACTACACATACATCCAAAGCCACTCCAACACTACAGTCCGAATTCTCCCCAGTTTACGGTAATTCGGGGAGAGTTTAAGTAATCCTTCTACCAGCGAGAGAGAGAGAGAGAGAGAGAGAGAGAGAGAGAGAGAGAGAGAGAGAGCAGCAGCAGCAGCAGCAGCGAAAAAAAAAAAATAGCATAAATACGCCGCGGTTGTGAGTATCGGTTATGTCTGAGTCGGTTACGTTAGATTCGGTTCTGACAGAGTCTGATACGTCGGGTCAGTTTTTTCTGAGTCGGTTATGTCATTCAGGTCATCGTGGTGTCCAAGGCACAGTCCATATCACAGTCCAAGGTCATAGCCAGGGTCGTCATCCAGGGTCGTCATCGTGGTGTCCAAGGCACAGTCCATATCACAGTCCAAGTTCATAGCCAGGGTCGTCATCCAGGGTCGTCATCGTGGTGTCCAAGGCACAGTCCATATCACAGTCCAAGTTCATAGCCAGGGTCGTCATCGTGGTGTCCAAGGCACAGTCATAATCAGGGCACCTCAGCTGTCACCTGGTTAAGGGCAGCAACTGGGAGGGGAGGGAAGGGGGAGGGGAGGGCAGATCCATGATTCATGACGCACCCAGGTCCCGGACCCTGGTGTGATGTCACTCCTCATTTCACTGGATTTACAGCAAGGGAGGGGAGGGCAGATCCATGATTCATGACGTCCCGGGCCCTGGGATGATGTCACTCCTCATTTTACAGCAAGGAAGGGGAGGGGTGGGTAGGGGAGGGGAGGGGAGGGCAGATCCATGATTCATGTCGCACCCAGGTCCCGGACCCTGGAATGATGTTACTCCTCATTTCACTGGATTTACAGCAAGGGAGGGGAAGGGAGGGAGGAGGGAGGGAAGGAAAGGGAGGGGAGGGGGAGGGCAGATTCATGACGTCCCGGGCCCTGGGATGATGTCAATCCTCATTTCACAACAGAGGAGGGGTGTGTAGGGGAGGGGAGGGGAGGGAGGGGAGTGGGAGGGCAGATTCATGATTCATGACGTCCCGGGCCCTGGGATGATGTCACTCCTCATTTCACAACAAGGGAAGGGGGGGAAGGGGTGGGGTGTGAAGGGGAGGGGAGGGGAGGGAAGGGGGAGGGGAGGGCAGATCCATGATTCATGACGCACCCAGGTCCCGGACCCTGGTGTGATGTCACTCCTCATTTCTCTGGATTTACAGCAAGGGAGGGGAGGGCAGATCCATGATTCATGACGTCCCGGGCCCTGGGATGATGTCACTCCTCATTTTACAGCAAGGAAGGGGAGGGGTGGGTAGGGGAGGGGAGGGGAGGGGAGGGCAGATCCATGATTCATGTCGCACCCAGGTCCCGGACCCTGGAATGATGTCACTCCTCATTTCACTGGATTTACAGCAAGGGAGGGGAAGGGAGGGAGGAGGGAGGGAAGGAAAGGGAGGGGAGGGGGAGGGCAGATTCATGACGTCCCGGGCCCTGGGATGATGTCACTCCTCATTTCACAACAAGGGAAGGGAGGGAAGAGGAGGGGTGTGTAGGGGAGGGGAGGGGAGGGAGGGGAGTGGGAGGGCAGATTCATGATTCATGACGTCCCGGGCCCTGGGATGATGTCACTCCTCATTTCACAACAAGGGAAGGGGGGGGAAGGGGTGGGGTGTGAAGGGGAGGGGAGGGGAGGGAAGGGGGAGGGGAGGGCAGATCCATGATTCATGACGCACCCAGGTCCCGGACCCTGGTGTGATGTCACTCCTCATTTCTCTGGATTTACAGCAAGGGAGGGGAGGGCAGATCCATGATTCATGACGTCCCGGGCCCTGGGATGATGTCACTCCTCATTTCACAACAAGGGAAGGGGGGGAAGGGGTGGGGTGTGTAGGGGAGGGAGGGAAGGGGGAGGGGAGGGAAGGGGGAGGGGAGGGCAGATCCATGATTCATGACCCACCCAGGTCCCGGACCCTGGTGTGATGTCACTCCTCATTTCACTGGATTTACAGCAAGGGGAAGGGAGGGAAGGGAGAGGGGTGGGTAGGGGAGTGGAGGGGAGGGCAGATCCATGATTCATGACCCACCCAGGTCCCGGACCCTGGTGTGATGTCACTCCTCATTTCACAACAAGGGAAGGGGTGGGGTGTGTAAGGGAGGGGAGGGAAGGGAGAGGGGTGGGTTGGGGAGGGGAGGGGAGGGCAGATCCATGATTCATGACCCACCCAGGTCCCGGATCCTGGTGTGATGTCACTCCTCATTTCACTGGATTTACAGCAAGGGGAAGGGAGGGGAGGAGAGGGGAGGGGAGGGCAGATCCATGATTCATGACCCACTCAGGTCTCGGATCCTGGTGTGATGTCACTCCTCATTTCACTGGATTTACAGCAAGGGGAAGGGAGGAGGGGGAGGAAGGAGGTGAGGAAGGGAACATGATCACACACACACGTCGCATCCCGGATCACGGCCTGTCTCCCGTTCCGTGATTCGTGGCACACAGAGGTTCCGGGCCCCAGATGACACCACTCCTCACTTCCCGGAAAGGTCAAGCTTTCCCCGTTCCGCGACTATACACACACACACACACACATACAAATATACATTTACAAATATACATACACACACACACACACGCGCACACATAGTACACACACACACATAGTACATACACACACACACACACCGCCCAGCCGCTCTTGCCTTGTGCGGATACAAGCAGCTTCACCTGTGCGGCGGAGACTCGATCTCGCCCGCCACGGTTGGATCAGCAAACCCTTACCGTCTCGGCTGTCGCAACTGGACAAAGAAAAGATTTTGGAACTTGTGCTGTACAATCCGAACAGCATTTTCCGGTCATACCTTACTGTTCAACATCAGTGTACACTGAAATTACGTTTATTGTTGTTGCTGAAGAATATAAACGATTAATATGCGTGTTGTAGTACAAAAAAAAAAATGTAAAAGGTTAGGTTAGCATACATTGCACTAATCACTTCTGGTTAAGCTCTTGGGTTCAGGAAGCCTTTGTACACATCATCAAGGGAAATACGTTGTTAAAAATCACTCGTATTAGAGACAAATCCTTGGTAAAATACGGGGCATAAACATTTTCTCGTATATATTCAATTGTACTCGTGCTTACTCGTCCAAATTTTATGGTGCCGGCTTTCTCACAACACTGTTTTCATTTTCAAATGTTTCTTCGTTGAATGATATATATAATGATGAACATTAAAGTTATAATGTTCAGATTTTCTAAGGGAGGTATAAAGAGAAGAATAAGTTCATACTGGAAGGGAGGCAAAATTACGGCAATGTATGAACATGAGAAAAGTATTATATTATTCAACGAAGAAACATCTGTATACTAAATTTATTCTGTCATAAATGCAATATTATCGTAAATGAACTAATTACCGGGAGTAAATATTTATGCGTTATTAATATCCTTGGCTGGTTTCCTGGATATTTATGATATATAAACACCCTTTCAATTGATTCTGTGTAGCGATGGCATCAGCTAATATTAAATGCTCTACGTAACACCCGAGTTGATGACTACGTAGTCCCTTCCACAGCTTGTAAATAAAGTGACTCAGGAGTCAGGATCATTAACTCGAAAACTCTGGAGTCTCCCTAACATCTCTACATTAGCGAATTATATGGTTTTCTGCACCTTACTATATTTAGGTATGTTGTTTGTATATTTCCCATATCAAAAGGTTTTACTTGAATGTAGTAGAAGATTCTTGTTGGCACAGAAGCATATCTTCCCCAGCAAATTGCTCTTCATGTCGCTCCGTATTATTTCGTATGGTAGACAGCGCGTCTTTGAACTCTACCGGCAATCTTTGAGGACCATTTGTATGGTGAAAAATAAACATGTATACGTATTATTCTATGAAGTTTTGCCTAGAAAGTTTTTTATTTTTTTAAATGATTAGAAAGAAATGTACCGTAGTGCACCAGAGTTGCAAAGCCAATGTTAAACACTGAACGCAATAACATTATCGTTCGTGCATATCATACTAGTGTTACCTTGACATCCAACACAGCAGTAGTATCAGCATTACTTATTTACATGTTCTGTATTTCGTGAGCCATGGACGTAAAGCTATGGTGCTAATATTATGTGGCTAGCAAGAAAGTATCAAATCCCTGAACGACCACTGATAGAGACATGATTGAGTCTTTGCAACCCTGTTCACAAGGCGTAATGTAGATACCTAAGTCTGGGCCAGGAGTACGAACACTGCAGGCTGCAAGTAGATTGGTTGTTGGCTTTTGAGCATGACCTCACTGATAGTTGTCGTTCAAGTGTTGATCGTTCAGTTACAATGTTCTACAGAAATAATCATACACTTGATACATACATGCAGTACTACCAGCCAAAAACAACCGGTTAGTCAGACATTCGAGAGGAGTCGACTATACAGAGTTTGTGTTGGTCCAGGCTAGGACACAGCTCACTGTATTAAGTTCAGGGCCTGTATCTCAGCAGTCTTACACTTTTTTTTGTTCTTATTTCCATATAGAATACAATGGGTCCATTGTTTTATGGGGAATAACTCCTAAAGGTCTGTCGGCAGATTTCAAAATCACTCTGTATCGTATTTGACTAGTGACGATATGTAACTTGAGATGGACGCCTTCACGCGGTGGCACCAATATAACTGTCTGATGTCCTGCTTTACAAATATCCCTCAGTTTCCTCCCTATCCCCGAAGGGAGGAGGATGAACTGCAGGGAAACTGCAACTTCAACATTATCTGGCCAGATAAGGCTGCGGCCTCTACAGCAGCAGCAAAAACCACCACCACCACTACAGCCAGTGTTATCGATATAACATATGTAAACAGATGGATACGTAGATGAAGGTATAACAGAAGAATCAATCGCTGCAGAATAAGTGTTACCAGGTATCCATTGCTAACGTCACTACGTCTCCAAGACGCCATGGCCGGGCTGGTGCTGTCTGTGTCGTGGTGGCGAGGGCCGGCGGTCGACACAGTGCGGCAACGTAAGGTTTTATTTTGTTCTAACTATGCCCGGGCGATTTGTTCAGCTTAGGGAAAGCATTTACAATTGCAGTGTTTAAATATAGCCTTTATCATCCCCATAACATTACACTTTTTATCAAGTTTAATGAACTGTCGGGAGATAGCAGGAATAAACTAAAGTATACGAGAATATTAGGAAACTCTGCATAATATATTACATTCGGAAAAAATATGACGAAATCTTACATGTACTTCAGCGACAACCCTTGATACACACTATGGTCTTTCTTATTCTATTCTTATTAATACATGTAACTCCCCACATAGAATTTAAAAACAAATATAACTTAAAAGCTTAACATTGTCAATAATGTATTTCATAATTATGATCTAACAGAAGTTCAAACTGTGGCCTGTATTATATTTGGACTAGCGACGCCTTCCCGTAGTGGCACCGACATGACCGGATGGATTCAGTGTTTGGCCAGACAGTCGTCCCTCAGTTCCCTCCATCACCGCCTGCAGTAAACTGGGTTTATATTTGGATAAGCCTGTGGTTGCAACTACCACTAACGACAGATGATATTACCATGTTGAAGAGGTACCGAAGGCACCAAAAGTGTTAACTTACTATGGTTTACGTTCTGGCCAGTATTACAAACCCAGTCTTATATTTCAACTTAGGACGGACGACTGTAGGTAAATCACAGGAACTCACCGCGACCAAATGATTAACTTTTGAAGCTACGGCAGCCAGAGACGCCATGGCAAGGTGGCTGGTTACTCTCTCGTGGTGGCGGCGCCCTGCCATCACACACCCACCCAGTCTCCCAGCCACTTTTTTTTTTTTAGACACTTTTTTCTTGGCGAGTTTATCCTTAAATTTTAAACCCTTTTTATCCGAGGAGGCTTACTGATATTTCCTTCCTTGCCACCACTGTGGTACTTCCTACAGTGGTGGTGGTGGTGGTGGTGGTGGTGGTGGTAATAGTAGTAGCAGTAGTAGTAGTAGTAGTTTTTGTTTTTCTGATTATTATTACTAATTATTATTATTATTACTTATCACTTATTATTATTATTATTATTATTATTATTGTTGTTGTTACTGCCATCACCATCATTATTAGCGCTATCTTCATCAATACCGCCATCTTTACCATTATTATCTGAATCGTTATTATATCATCATCATCATAATTATTATTATCAAATTATTATTATTATTATTATAAAAATATATAATAAAATAATTTGGTTTTACGCCAGGTATCCACGAAGGGCTAAGGCGTTGCCTCTGGGTAGAAGACTTTTGGGTTGGAGCGTGTAGCATTTTATGACCGGATGCCCTTCCTGATGTCTACCAATGACCCTTGGGTGGATTCGATCCTCCGACCCTTCGGTCAGAATGGAGCGCTCTAACCCATAATAATAATAATAATAATAATAATAATAATAATAATAATTTTTATTATTATTATTATTATTATTATTATTATTATTACTGCTTCTACAGCTACTATAGTCTCACCAATCTTAAACCCAGGTTTGGGTGGGGTCTGGCGCTGGGTGCAGCCATGCCATACTTCCTAAACGAGCGATGAGTAGATTCTGTTATATATGTAATAGGCATCACAGATAGGTACACACATACTAATACAATATAAACGTAAGTATTCTAGCATATCAAAGGAAGGTAAACTTGTAATGCATATGGCTCTTGTACATCAGTAAAGAAACGTGGCATACATAGTTTACAGTGGTGCTGAAAAAAATGTAGTTACTTTTACCGACTTTCACGGTAGTTCTAAGTTGGGTAAGTAATGTAACAATTACGTTTATAATATAATTTGAAGGAATCAGTGGAACATACGCTATTTTCTTAATAGAAATAAATAAGTTAAAACACTCACGAGCGGCAACATCCAGGCCCATACTGGGAGTTAATCCATTGGAGGGAGATTAAGCTTCTGTCACGTGCTTCCACTGTTCACTTTGTTATATATATACCGGTAACTTAAATTATATTTATAACTTAAATTAGTTTGTCGTTACACACACACACAAAAAACACACACACAAAAACACACACACACACACACACACACAAGTGGGTGAAGTCATGTCAGGCCAGGTGGCGAGGTGTGAGCGGACGAACTCTAACGGTGTCAGGTCAGCCACTACCCAATCAGAGTATAGGAAACAAGGCAACGCTGTACGCCGGGAAATCCCCGGCTGGACTCCACCCAAACCTTGGTTTTAGATTGGTGAGACTATACCACTACTCCTCATTATCATTATCATTTTTGTTGCGGCTCTTGCCCGAGGGAGTCGGGGTCACGGTTCTATACCACGATGTGGCTGTATTCCTTTTTCTTTCTTTCTTTTTCTCTCCTTTTTTTTTTTTTTCCTACGTCCAACACTGGCAGGACGTAGGGTTGTCCCTCATGACTTAATTTATCTTCACTACGGTACCACAGCCTCGCCCCCCACCCTCGTGGTCCATTTGTTATCGCTATTATTATTACTATGGTTATGTTAAACATTTCTTTACTTCTGATATATTCTTATGTTTTCTGTGCTAAGCCAACATTGCGACATAGCATTAAAAGATCCTCTGTGGCCTTCATTATGTCCTTCCCCACACCACATATTGCATGCCAGCCTTACCGTGGGATGAGGCTTGGCTTGATGATGATCTTGATGATGACGATTATAACTGCTGTTGTATTTACTACTACTGCTACTACTACTACTACTGCTACTACTGCTACTACTACTACTACTACTACTACTACTCGAAATCCTTCTTGAGTACAAATCGTCTGTTGGTAGGTTGCTTGCAAGGGTAAGCTAAAAACACGTCATCGGCTTCAAAGGATTAAGTCAACTCTAGCCTGACCGCTGCTACAGAAGGGGTAAAAATAAGTTCCCAACACAGTCTTCACCAAAAGTTGTGTCGCCTCGGTGAGCCACAGCTAATGGTGTGGTGGTAAGACAGAGACTATACAGGGCAGTGCATATATAGCGCTGCTCTGCCACCCCGCCAGGCCAGGTCCTATGTGGCGGCCACGGCTCAGGCAGCGTAGCAGTGGCCATCCTGCATCAGTTTGTCACGTCCTACCATCTCAGCCAGGCCGAGCCATTGCCAGCCGACTGAGCCACGGGCTTATCCAAATATAAACCCAGTTTACTGCAGGCGGTGATGGAGGGAACTGAAGGACGATTGTCTGGCCAAACACTGAATCCATCCGGTCATGTCGGTGCCACTACGGGAAGGCGTCGCTAGTCCAAATATAATACAGGCCACAGTTTGAACTTCTGTTAGATCATAATTATGAAATACATTATTGACAATGTTAAGTTTTTAAGTTATATTTGTCTTTAAATTCTATGTGGGGAGTTACATGTATTAATAAGAATAGAATAAGAAAGACCATAGTGTGTATCAAGGGTTGTCGCTGAAGTACATGTAAGATTTCGTCATATTTTTTCCGAATGTAATATATTATGCAGAGTTTCCTAATATTCTCGTATACTTTAGTTTATTCCTGCTCTCTCCCGACAGTTCATTAAACTTGATAAAAAGTGTAATGTTATGGGGATGATAAAGGCTATATTTAAACACTGCAATTGTAAATGGTTTCCCTAAGCTGAACAAATCGCCCGGGCATAGTTAGAACAAAATAAAACCTTACGTTGCCGCACTGTGTCGACCGCCGGCCCTCGCCACCACGACACAGACAGCACCAGCCCGGCCATGGCGTCTTGGAGACGTAGTGACGTTAGCAATGGATACCTGGTAACACTTATTCTGCAGCGATTGATTCTTTTGTTATACCTTCATCTACGTATCCATCTGTTTACATATGTTATATCGATAACACTGGCTGTAGTGGTGGTGGTGGTTTTTGCTGCTGCTGTAGAGGCCGCAGCCTTATCTGGCCAGATAATGTTGAAGTTGCAGTTTCCCTGCAGTTCATCCTCCTCCCTTCGGGGATAGGGAGGAAACTGAGGGATATTTGTAAAGCAGGACATCAGACAGTTATATTGGTGCCACCGCGTGAAGGCGTCCATCTCAAGTTACATATCGTCACTAGTCAAATACGATACAGAGTGATTTTGAAATCTGCCGACAGACCTTTAGGAGTTATTCCCCATAAAACAATGGACCCATTGTATTCTATATGGAAATAAGAACAAAAAAAAGTGTAAGACTGCTGAGATACAGGCCCTGAACTTAATACAGTGAGCTGTGTCCTAGCCTGGACCAACACAAACTCTGTATAGTCGACTCCTCTCGAATGTCTGACTAACCGGTTGTTTTTGGCTGGTAGTACTGCATGTATGTATCAAGTGTATGATTATTTCTGTAGAACATTGTAACTGAACGATCAACACTTGAACGACAACTATCAGTGAGGTCATGCTCAAAAGCCAACAACCAATCTACTTGCAGCCTGCAGTGTTCGTACTCCTGGCCCAGACTTAGGTATCTACATTACGCCTCGTGAACAGGGTTGCAAAGACTCAATCATGTCTCTATCAGTGGTCGTTCAGGGATTTGATACTTTCTTGCTAGCCACATAATATTAGCACCATAGCTTTACGTCCATGGCTCACGAAATACAGAACATGTAAATAAGTAATGCTGATACTACTGCTGTGTTGGATGTCAAGGTAACACTAGTATGATATGCACGAACGATAATGTTATTGCGTTCAGTGTTTAACATTGGCTTTGCAACTTTGGTGCACTACGGTACATTTCTTTCTAATCATTAAAAAAAAAAAAACTTTCTAGGCAAAACTTCATAGAATAATACGTATACATGTTTATTTTTCAGCATACAAATGGTCCTCAAAGATTGCCGGTAGAGTTCAAAGACGCGCTGTCTACCATACGAAATAATACGGAGCGACATGAAGAGCAAATTGCTGGGGAAGATATGCTTCTGTGCCAACAAGAATCTTCTACTACATTCAAGTAAAACCTTTTGATATGGGAAATATACAAACAACATACCTAAATATAGTAAGGTGCAGAAAACCATATAATTCGCTAATGTAGAGATGTTAGGGAGACTCCAGAGTTTTCGAGTTAATGATCCTGACTCCTGAGTCACTTTATTTACAAGCTGTGGAAGGGACTACGTAGTCATCAACTCGGGTGTTACGTAGAGCATTTAATATTAGCTGATGCCATCGCTACACAGAATCAATTGAAAGGGTGTTTATATATCATAAATATCCAGGAAACCAGCCAAGGATATTAATAACGCATAAATATTTACTCCCGGTAATTAGTTCATTTACGATAATATTGCATTTATGACAGAATAAATGTAGTATACAGATGTTTCTTCATTGAATAATATAATACTTTTCTCATGTTCATACATTGCCGTAATTTTGCCTCCCTTTTAGTATGAACTTATTCTTCTCTTTATACCTCCCTTAGAAAATCTGAACATTATAACTTTAATGTTCATCATTATATATATCATTCAACGAAGAAACATTTGAAAAAGAAAACAGTGCTGTGAGAAAGCCGGCACCATAAAATTTGGACGAGTAAGCACGAGTACAATTGAATATATACGAGAAAATGTTTATGCCCCGTATTTTACCAAGGATTTGTCTCTAATACGAGTGATTTTTAACAACGTATTTCACTTGATGATGTGTACAAAGGCTTCCTGAACCCAAGAGCTTAACCAGAAGTGATTAGTGTAATGTATGCTATCCAGACCTTTTACATTTTTTTTGTACTACAACACGCATATTAATCGTTTATATTCTTCAGCAACAACAATAAGCGTAATTTCAGTGTACACTGATGTTGAACAGGAAGGTATGACCGGAAAATGCTGTTCGGATTGTACAGTACAAGTTCCAAAATCTTTTCTTTGTCCAGTTGCGACAGCCGAGACGGTAAGGGTTTGCTGATCCAACCGTGGCGGGCGAGATCGAGTCTCCGCCGCACAGGTGAAGCTGCTTGTATCCGCACAAGGCAAGAGCGGCTGGGCGGTGTGTGTGTGTGTGTATGTACTATGTGTGTGTGTGTACTATGTGTGCGCGTGTGTGTGTGTGTGTGTGTATGTATATTTGTAAATGTATATTTGTATGTGTGTGTGTGTGTGTATGTATGGTCGCGGAACGGGGAAAGCTTGACCTTTCCGGGAAGTGAGGAGTGGTGTCATCTGGGGCCCGGAACCTCTGTGTGCCACGAATCACGGAACGGGAGACAGGCCGTGATCCGGGATGCGACGTGTGTGTGTGATCATGTTCCCTTCCTCACTTCCTTCCTCCCCCTCCCCCTCTCCTCCCCTCCCTTCCCCTTGCTGTAAATCCAGTGAAATGAGGAGTGACATCACACCAGGATCCGAGACCTGAGTGGGTCATGAATCATGGATCTGCCCTCCCCTCCCCTCTCCTCCCCTCCCTTCCCCTTGCTGTAAATCTAGTGAAATGAGGAGTGACATCACACCAGGATCCGGGACCTGGGTGGGTCATGAATCATGGATCTGCCCTCCCCCCACCCCAACCCACCCCTCTCCCTTCCCTCCCTCCCTTACACACCCCACCCCTTCCCCCTTCCCTTGTTGTGAAATGAGGAGTGACATCATCCCAGGGCCCGGGACGTCATGAATCATGGATCTGCCCTCCCACTCCCCTCCCTCCCCTCCTCCCCTCCCCTCCCCTCCCTTTCCGTCCCTCCCTCCTCCCTCGCTTCCCATCCCCTTGCTGTAAATCCAGTGAAATGAGGAGTGACATCACACCAGGGTCCGGGACCTGGGTGGGTCATGAATCATGGATCTGCCCTCCCCTCCCCTCCCCTTCCCTCCCCTCCCCTTCCCTCCCCTCCCCTTCCCTCCCCTCCCCTACACACCCCACCCCTTCCCTCCCTTCCCTTGTTGTGAAATGAGGAGTGACATCATCCCAGGGCCCGGGACGTCATGAATCATGAATCTGCCCTCCCACTCCCCTCCCTCGCCTCCCCTCCCCCTCCCCTCCCTTCCCTTCCCCTTGCTGTAACTCCAGAGAAATGAGGAGTGACATCACACCAGGATCCGGGACCTGAGTGGGTCCTGAATCATGGATCTGCCCTCCCCTCCCGTCCCCTACCCTACCCTCCCCTTCCTTGCTGTAAAATGAGGAGTGACATCATCCCAGGGCCCGGGACGTCATGAATCATGGATCTGCCCTCCCCTCCCTTGCTGTAAATCCAGTGAAATGAGGAGTGACATCACACCAGGGTCGGGGACCTCGGTGCGTCATGAATCATGGATCTGCCCTCCCCTCCCCCTTCCCTCCCCTCCCAGTTGCTGCCCTTAACCAGGTGACAGCTGAGGTGCCCTGATTATGACTGTGCCTTGGACACCACGATGACGACCCTGGCTATGAACTTGGACTGTGATATGGACTGTGCCTTGGACACCACGATGACGACCCTGGATGACGACCCTGGCTATGAACTTGGACTGTGATATGGACTGTGCCTTGGACACCACGATGACGACCCTGGATGACGACCCTGGCTATGACCTTGGACTGTGATATGGACTGTGCTTTGGATACCACGATGACGACCCTGGCTATGAACTTGGACTGTGATATGGACTGTGCTTTGGATACCACGATGACGACCCTGGCTATGAACTTGGACTGTGATATGGACTGTGCCTTGGACACCACGATGACGACCCTGGCTATGAACTTGGACTGTGATATGGACTGTGCCTTGGACACCACGATGACGACCCTGGATGACGACCCTGGCTATGACCTTGGACTGTGATATGGACTGTGCCTTGGACACCACGATGACGACCCTTAACCGGGTGACAGCTGGCGTGACCCCAACTGTGACTTCCGACGACTCAGACATAACCGACTCGACGTATCCGACTCTGTCATAACTGAATCTGACATAACCGACTAAGAGTCGGTAATTAATTTACTCCTCATCTTCTTGCTTATTCACACCATGAAACGAGGCGCATGTTAAATTTTTTTATACAGTTTGCCTGTTTTCAGTGGGATGTATGATGAGGGCACAAATTGGTTATATTGATAGTATGTCTGTAAACAAGGAATTTCCTCTGACCTTGACCTTTTGTCGTCAACCACTAAGATGTGGCCACACCACCAGCAGGAGAGGATTCAGTTTAAATGTAAAGTGTCAGAATCGATCCATAATTGCATCTTGGTGAGCACGATCGGACAATAGGCTCGAATTCGTCTTCGGGAATACGTTGCTACATACTGTGCCGACCCACAAATATCCCACGCACACACACAAACGTGCATGCTGGCACAAGCACATGCGTGCACAAACGCACACATGCATGTACACACACACACACACACACACACACACACACACGAAGCTGTTAATTTCCCTTAAGAACCCATCCTCTTCTACTAAGTCACCGTGTGCAGGATCGATCGCAGGACCTCACGATTCCCAGTGTCTCACTTTACCACCACACCACCCACCCTGTCAATATTATCATTAGCCACATAACAGTTGACTCTCCACCCCCTCCCCCTCATTTCCTGACTCAGTTCGTGTTGATACTTTCTAACACCTACCATGGTGTTAGTCCGTGTTCTGTAATATCAGCTTGACACTTCCCAGCAGAGTCATTAACCACTAAAACAGTGACGACCCCACGCGTATTCACCTGCCAGATTTGTCAGGCCATGTTGATACAGTGACATGGATTGGACCTGTTGTGTTAATCTACTTCCCCTGCTGTGTTAGTCGGCGTTAATGTGCGTTAACATGTATTGACCAGGTTAAGTTTCCAATAAATCACGACTAAGGTCAGTGGGAGGCAGACAAGAAGGTGTGGCCTAAATGTTGGTCACCCTTACGGTCCTTCTGCATAATCGACTGACGGTGAAACAGTTACATGTTGAAATGTGAGAGGTATATTGATAAAGGCAAGATGAAGTGCCAGGAGACAGTAGTATGAAATAAGATAAAAGGGAGAGTTCAACAAAGTTCCTCCTCCCAAAGATAGAGACAAAAACAAGAAACAACAAAGATGAGCTGGAAATGCTGTTGTTTGACTTGAGGATGAGGCCCACAAGCTGTTACAAGTCGGATATGGTACGCTCGTTTAAGTCCAGCCTGGATTATATTTTTTATTGCCTGTCACTAGATACTGTGTACTGAATGAAATAGTAGGGGAAGGGGAAAGGGATATGGGGAAGACCTTGTGAAAATACTGAGTGGAAACAATGGGGAGAGCGTGGGGTCAGAGCGGGGCAAGCTTATGAAAATGGTGGGTGGAGAGTAATGATAATGGCAGTTTTATGGGACCAGAGTTTTATGGTAATGGTGGGACTCGGGCGACGTTTTAGCAGTATTCATGCAGGCACTATTATTCACTTGCCTTGTGTACTGGAGGTTTGTGAGCTGGAGGTAGTGGCTGGTTGCAACGGTCCCTGTCTTCAGCTCACTTAGGTAAACCCAGGCGTTAAAATCCAGTTCATGCCACAATGCACATCCCATTCGCACCAGAGTAAACTGTAAATATTTGCAAGTGGTACGTTTTAGGGGCCAAGGTTGGGGAGAGGGACATACAAGGCTGTGGGACCTTCATCGTGTGGACTAACTCACCTTTTTTACCCTGAACTCTTTGCTAATGTTGACCGTATTAAGAAGGCATAGGGCGGGGGATACACTCCATCCATATACACATGCTAATATTTACTGTAAACAAATATGGCACTGCCTTTGTAGGTTAGCTTCATGAGAACAATTTATTTATATCTTTATCAGTTTATGCAGCATTGTAGTCAGTGCAGGAAACTCACTTAATAAACAAACTCAAGATGAACACCGCATCTGAGCCCTGCCATGTGAGTGTTAAGGGACAAGAAAAGAAATATGAAACCCAGAATTTGTTGACTAGCCATTTGCTGCTTTTGCTCTAATTTGGCCTAAAATTTCCATCTCTCCACCTTGAATGTCAAACTGTAACAATAGACTGACACTTGAATTTGGTTCTGGTCACGAAAAAGTGCTATGGAAAGGATGTAGGGCCGTAGCATCATCTTTTTTCGCCACTGAGCTACGGGAAATCAGCTGCAAAAGGACGAAAATATGGGCAAATTTAGAGTTATCATTTTCATGGTGTAATATCTGTTGTGTGTCTATTGTTGCAAACTATTATCACACACAAAGCACTAAAATAATTAAACTAAATGATAGCAGGATTGACTGTTCCACCAAGAGGTCCTGCAAACACGTCATAAAAATGGAATACCCGCTTTAATACCATCTTACCAACTTCTGAACGTCTTATCCCCGGATACCGTTGAGGCGAATGTGGGTATTAGTGCCCAAGTGGTGGCATGTGAGATATAGCACACTCTTGGCTTGTGGATTACTGAGCCTCAGGAATGGGCATCTTAGTCTAAATCCAGAATTAAAGGAGAGAGGGTAGGTATTAGTGCCCAAGTGTTTATATGTGAAGGTTGTTGTGGAGCCCCATTTCGGTGTGTGGCTGATATACTGGACGTTGTGGAAGGCTTCCTCACCCACAGCCAGAACTGTGGTCAAAGGGAGTTACACAGCTTAACGACATGAAATGTGCTTTCCCCATTTAATGTTCCTTTTATCCTGTTTAACTGCAGACCTTGGTGCCATTGTAATCTGCCTCCCAACATGTACTCTTAACACTATATCCTGACTCATCTTCATACTTCTATTTAATCTTTCCAGTATTTACACTCCACCTTACCTGCGTCAGCCTCACACAGTCACACATTTCCGCTCCTCTCCCTATTACATTCATTTCCATCGTATATTTCAACCTTGCAGAATCACACAGTTCTGCTCCACTCCTTATTATATTTATTTCTATCTTACAGCTCAACCCCACACAAATAACGCCCGATTCACACGACCCGTTTTGGTTCCGACAGGCAGTCCGCCGGCTTGACACCGTCAGAATGTTGTATATTCACATGACTCATTCCCGGTCCGTCCAGCATCGTGTGTGTGCTCATTGTTGCGTGAGGATCATGCGGCAATTGCTCTACTATTAGAAGAAGAGGAGGAAGAAAAAGTTCGTGGAAAGTGGAAAAGGTTATGGGTACACCAGTCACGGAAAATGAGAAAGTTCGAGGGAGAATTCTGGGCCCTGTATAAAGAACTGGCAGATGATGAGGTAAAATTGTCAGTAGTCCTGCTGGAGCACTACACTGGGAGTGATATAGCGTATCCTGTATTATGGCTAGAAAAAACAGTGAATTTTACCTGCAGAGATTATGAGTTATAATTTTTGTATAATAAACTAATGACACTCTCACCTGCATGGTTTGTTTACTTCCTCGCCAATCGCTTTCAATATCTTATCTTTATGCAGATTATCACTGTACTTCTTATTAGTCGTATCAAAAAATTCTTCATAAGAACGCACAAGTTCGATCAGCCTTTCCTCCATGATGCCAAACAGTGAACTGTAAGTGTTATCTACATGGACAAGGCGACAACAGCGAGTCGTGGAATGGACGGGTATGCTACGCATCCTCGTTCACATGAGCCATCACCAACCCCTCAGGCCGGCGTCAAGTCGCCAGCCAGCCGGCCAGGATTTCTCAAGAAGATATCCGTGACGTGTCGGTCGGCTGACGGACTGCTGCCGCCGTCAGCTTGACGGGTCATGTGAACAGTTACTGTACATTAAAATGCATGTAAGAAATCTCGACGGCATCTAGCCGCCGGACTGCCTGTCGGAACCAAATCGGGTCGTGTGAATCGGGCCTAAACAGTTCTGCTTCTCTCACTGTTTTTTTCATTTCCATCTTATAGCTCAGCCTAATACACAATTCTGCTCCTTTCGCTATTTTTTTTCATTTCCATCTTATAGCCAAGCCTCATACAATCACACACCTCTCACTCTCCCTGTTACATTCATTTCCATCTTAGGCACGATTCACACGACCCGTTTTGGTTCCGACAGGCAGTTCGCCGGCTTGACGCCGTCAGAATGTTGTGTATTCACATGACGCAGTTCCCGGGCCTTCCAGCATTGTCATTCAGTGTGTGTCATTGTTGCGTGAGGACCATGGCCGGTCGGTCCCTAAAGGCGGCAGTTGCTTTACTATTAGAAGAAGAGGAGGAAGAAAAAGCTCGTGGAAGGAGGAAAAGGTTATGGGTACACCAGTCACTGAAAAAGAGAAAGTTCGAGGGAGAATTCTGGACCCTATATAAAGAACTGGCAGATGATGTAAAATTTTTCAGTAATCCTCCTGGAGCAGTATCTTGGGAGTGATATAGCATATCCTGTATTAAGGCAAGAAAAAACAGTGAATTTTACCTGCAAAGATTATGAGTTATAATTTCATGTTTAATAAACTATTGACACACTCACCTGGTTTGTTTACTTGCTCGCCAATCGCTCTCCATATCTTATCTTTATGCAGATTATCACTGTACTTCTTGTTAGTCATATCAAATAACGCTTCATAAGAACGCTCAAGTTCGATCAGCCTTTCGTCCATGATGCCAAACAGTGAGCTGTACGTATTGTGTACATGGACAAGGCGGTAACAGCGAGTCGTGGAATGGACGGGTATGCTACGTATCCTCGTTCACATGAGCCATCACTAATCCGTTAGCCCGGCGTCAGGTCGCCAGCTAGCCGGCCAGGATTTCTCGATAAGATATCCGTGACGTGTTGGTCGGCTAACTGAAGGCTGCCGCCGTCAGCTTAACGGGTCATGTGAACAGTTAGCCTACATTAGAATGCATGTGAGAAATCTCGACGGCGTCTAGCCGCTGGCTTCCTGTCGGAACCAAAACGGGTCGTGTGAATCGGACCTTATAGCCCAGCCTCATACAATCACGCATCTATCACTCTCTCACTACAGTATTACATTCATTTCCATCTTACAGCTCAGCGTGGTCCTTCATGACTTAGTATATTCATCAGTATTTACTATTTCCAAAGCAAACTACCGGTACGCCATAATTTCCTGGATTGTTTTATGGTTTAGTATGCATAGGGTTTCTTCAAATTCGTATTCCATTTTGTAGACTTTGTGTGTGTGTGTGTGTGTGTGTGTGTGTGTGTGTGTGTGTGTGTGTGTGTGTGTGTGTAAAGAGGGCCAATACAGCACTAAATTGAACTGGGATATTGAAAAACAGACCAGGATGAAACAATCTCCAGAAGAGTCAAGCGCGAGTACTCTAAAAAAGGATGAACTAGTTTCCCTTATGAATAATCGTTACATCTTTTGAAATGATCCAAAGAAAAGCTATAGAGAAAAGTCTACTAATTATGCCATGCAGAGAAACTTAACAAACTGTAGTTCAGGGAATAATCTCAAAAAGTATAACTGTGTCAGTGTAGAGACGTGATAGTTGCTGAAATTACCAAGACGCAGGAGTAAGTGCTACATATACCCACTTTGTAATACCACGTGCTTCTGGTCCAGTGTCCATGTTTATTTATGTAGTGCATCACGTTGTACCGGCTTTTGTTCAGAAAATGTAAAGCTGTTTTTGTTTGCCTGTTGTTGGGATAGTTTGATGATAATACACAGCATCTTGGGTAATACTGCACACATAACAAGCACTGCAGAATTTTATATCCAGCACTGCAACTTTTGGTCCCGGACCTAAGACAGAAAGATGGGAATCGTTATGCTGAAGACTGGGTATTTTTTCAGATCGATATTTCATGTCGATATTACACGGATTTCATATTCTTTCACAGGACGATACTGCTAAAGCCAGGAGTAGGTATTGCTGTCTTTAAACACCTATACATATTCTTACAGGTGACAGTATTGACATAATTTCTGTGTTCACCTGCCTTATAGAATATGCTAATGATCCTCACATGTGTATAATTTAACACTCCGCACTTAATGACCAGATGCCGGGGATAAACTAGTGCTGTGTACCCTCAACGACTACTTGACTACGGCAACCACAGACCAACGAGTATACAAATTTGATGTTTTCCCCTCCTTCCATTACACCCATGCACGTGCACGCGAACGCGCCAGGGCCATAATGGCAGCTATTCTGACTTTTGGCCCAAGAGATAAGCGCACGCTGCACTGCTCAGGCAGAAAGATACAATTCACATTAAGATCTGACAGTGATGGAGAATGAGGGTATCATAGGAAAATTTCTTTAGAACGGGAGTGAAATTGTTAAATATATTTACGATCAATTCCCTGTCGTAAGTTGGATATGATTTTTACAGAACTAGACAAGGGAAGATTTTGCACTCCTTTCCCTGATCCTCCAGCAGAAAAAAGTTATAACATGCAGTAATTTTCGCCTCGCAGCTGATTTATTTATGAGGTTAGAACAGGGACGGAGGAAAATTCTACAGCCTCCTTGTCCTTCCTGCAAATCAAAACCTGAGTTACGACAGGGAATGCATTACAACTGCGTTTGTGTATCCCGTCCAGGTAGGAAGACAGTGAACAGTGCCAGCTGGAGGAAGAGTTCTGTCTGTTGAAAATCGCAGAGTGTTCGGAGAAGCTTAGAAAACTGGAGGTATATTGTAGATGTCGTAGTTTAAAGAAATTGTCGATAAAGATCTTTGAGCGTTTATGTCCGAATTATGTTGTTCTGTGACATAATAAGCAGTGCTGGCTGCTGTGGTGCTGCATATCTCGTGCTGCCTGCTACTGCTGTTGCTGCTGCTGTAGGTTATGGTCCAATGGTCGTCGTGTTATTTCGCTTCCTTCCTGTCGCTGTTTCTGCTTCTGGTGCAGGCAATGGTCCACTGGTCGTTTTATTGCCCCACGGCATCTACTTGTCTAGGTGATCAGACGCTGAATGTTGCCCACAGTCATGTGGTGGGACGTGTGTGGCAAGGGTATGTCCCTCAAAACGAGGCCACAACCCCATGCGCAAGTTGTGACCCCATTTGGAGAAGGGTGTGACACTGACCATGTACGGTATGTCGCATTAAGTGCTGACCTGGGGTGTGGGGTGGTGGTGATGGTGGTGGGTGTGGGATGGTGGTAATGGTGGTGGGTGTGGGGTGGTGGTGATGGTGGCGGGTGTGGGATGGTGGTGATGGTGGTGGGTGTGGGATGGTGGTAATGGTGGTGGGTGTGGGGTGGTGGTGATGGTGGCGGGTGTGGGGTGGTGGTGATAGTCGTGGGTGTGGGGTGGTGGTGATGGTGGTGGTAGTGGTGGTGATAATGCTGATGATGATGGCGATATGGTAAAAACAGTGATAATATAAAATATAATGACAATAAACAGAGGAATAATAAATAAATCCACCAAACCGGCCCTTGGTGTAAATTGCCCGAGACGCTGGTGTTGACAAGAGATGATGATGAAGATGGAAGAGGGACGTGACAAGGGCGGCCTGTCATTACAATATCACGCAGAAGAGGAGCTGGCTGGCTGGGTAGGTGGGTGGGTGTTTGTTCGGGGGTGTTGAGTAAATATTTCACCCTGACATCATCTATCACCACTGACCTCTGTGCCGCCTCCTTCACACGCTACCTTACCTGCTGCAGAAGACAAAAGACAGACACTGTAATGTTTAAATCCTGGACAAACTTAAAAGGTGAAGATATTCAGTCATCTTCCTCGTCTTTCCCTGTGTTCCGTCCGTTTCCTGATCCTACGCCCCTCTCCTCTCTCTCTCTCTCTCTCTCTCTCTCCATCCCTTTCAACCTTCACTATTCCTGTTTTTTCCTTTGTTTTCCATCTCTCTCTCTCTCTCTCTCTCTCTCTCTCTCTCTCTCTCTCTCTCTCTCTCTCTCTGTCTCTCTCTCTCTCTCACACACACACACACACACACACACACACACACACACACACACACACAACCAAAGAAAAAAGCGTGCA
>NC_137059.1:16934363-16944976 GCF_032717465.1 Coenobita brevimanus
AAGTGAAAAAAGAATATCCAGTTGTATTTCTTCATATTCAGGGCTACACGTTGACACTGGCACACTAAATTGTGTCTGGATCTGGCGCCACACTGTCGTCCGGTAAAGAACTCTGCGTTAGTGGCCTTTGCAGTGCAGTATTTGCTGCTGTTTGGACATTTTCTTTTTTTCTCTTCTTCCATTTTGTTTATCCAGCTAATTCTTTTTTATTGTTATTTTCTTTGCAGGTTAATCACACAGTTCTGCTCCACTCCTTATTATATTTATTTCTATCTTACAGCTCAACCCCACACAAATAACGCCCGATTCACACGACCCGTTTTGGTTCCGACAGGCAGTCCGCCGGCTTGACACCGTCAGAATGTTGTATATTCACATGACTCATTCCCGGTCCGTCCAGCATCGTGTGTGTGCTCATTGTTGCGTGAGGATCATGCGGCAATTGCTCTACTATTAGAAGAAGAGGAGGAAGAAAAGTTCGTGGAAAGTGGAAAAGGTTATGGGTACACCAGTCACGGAAAATGAGAAAGTTCGAGGGAGAATTCTGGGCCCTGTATAAAGAACTGGCAGATGATGAGGTAAAATTGTCAGTAGTCCTGCTGGAGCACTACACTGGGAGTGATATAGCGTATCCTGTATTATGGCTAGAAAAAACAGTGAATTTTACCTGCAGAGATTATGAGTTATAATTTTTGTATAATAAACTAATGACACTCTCACCTGCATGGTTTGTTTACTTCCTCGCCAATCGCTTTCAATATCTTATCTTTATGCAGATTATCACTGTACTTCTTATTAGTCGTATCAAAAAATTCTTCATAAGAACGCACAAGTTCGATCAGCCTTTCCTCCATGATGCCAAACAGTGAACTGTAAGTGTTATCTACATGGACAAGGCGACAACAGCGAGTCGTGGAATGGACGGGTATGCTACGCATCCTCGTTCACATGAGCCATCACCAACCCTCAGGCCGGCGTCAAGTCGCCAGCCAGCCGGCCAGGATTTCTCAAGAAGATATCCGTGACGTGTCGGTCGGCTGACGGACTGCTGCCGCCGTCAGCTTGACGGGTCATGTGAACAGTTACTGTACATTAAAATGCATGTAAGAAATCTCGACGGCATCTAGCCGCCGGACTGCCTGTCGGAACCAAATCGGGTCGTGTGAATCGGGCCTAAACAGTTCTGCTTCTCTCACTGTTTTTTTCATTTCCATCTTATAGCTCAGCCTAATACACAATTCTGCTCCTTTCGCTATTTTTTTTCATTTCCATCTTATAGCCAAGCCTCATACAATCACACACCTCTCACTCTCCCTGTTACATTCATTTCCATCTTAGGCACGATTCACACGACCCGTTTTGGTTCCGACAGGCAGTTCGCCGGCTTGACGCCGTCAGAATGTTGTGTATTCACATGACGCAGTTCCCGGGCCTTCCAGCATTGTCATTCAGTGTGTGTCATTGTTGCGTGAGGACCATGGCCGGTCGGTCCCTAAAGGCGGCAGTTGCTTTACTATTAGAAGAAGAGGAGGAAGAAAAAGCTCGTGGAAGGAGGAAAAGGTTATGGGTACACCAGTCACTGAAAAAGAGAAAGTTCGAGGGAGAATTCTGGACCCTATATAAAGAACTGGCAGATGATGTAAAATTTTTCAGTAATCCTCCTGGAGCAGTATCTTGGGAGTGATATAGCATATCCTGTATTAAGGCAAGAAAAAACAGTGAATTTTACCTGCAAAGATTATGAGTTATAATTTCATGTTTAATAAACTATTGACACACTCACCTGGTTTGTTTACTTGCTCGCCAATCGCTCTCCATATCTTATCTTAATGCAGATTATCACTGTACTTCTTGTTAGTCATATCAAATAACGCTTCATAAGAACGCTCAGGTTCGATCAGCCTTTCGTCCATGATGCCAAACAGTGAGCTGTACGTATTGTGTACATGGACAAGGCGGTAACAGCGAGTCGTGGAATGGACGGGTATGCTACGTATCCTCGTTCACATGAGCCATCACTAATCCGTTAGCCCGGCGTCAGGTCGCCAGCTAGCCGGCCAGGATTTCTCGATAAGATATCCGTGACGTGTTGGTCGGCTAACTGAAGGCTGCCGCTGTCAGCTTAACGGGTCATGTGAACAGTTAGCCTACATTAGAATGCATGTGAGAAATCTCGACGGCGTCTAGCCGCTGGCTTCCTGTCGGAACCAAAACGGGTCGTGTGAATCGGACCTTATAGCCCAGCCTCATACAATCACGCATCTATCACTCTCTCACTACAGTATTACATTCATTTCCATCTTACAGCTCAGCGTGGTCCTTCATGACTTAGTATATTCATCAGTATTTACTATTTCCAAAGCAAACTACCGGTACGCCATAATTTCCTGGATTGTTTTATGGTTTAGTATGCATAGGGTTTCTTCAAATTCGTATTCCATTTTGTAGACTTTGTGTGTGTGTGTGTGTGTGTGTGTGTGTGTGTGTGTGTGTGTGTGTGTGTGTGTGTGTAAAGAGGGCCAATACAGCACTAAATTGAACTGGGATATTGAAAAACAGACCAGGATGAAACAATCTCCAGAAGAGTCAAGCGCGAGTACTCTAAAAAAGGATGAACTAGTTTCCCTTATGAATAATCGTTACATCTTTTGAAATGATCCAAAGAAAAGCTATAGAGAAAAGTCTACTAATTATGCCATGCAGAGAAACTTAACAAACTGTAGTTCAGGGAATAATCTCAAAAAGTATAACTGTGTCAGTGTAGAGACGTGGATAGTTGCTGAAATTACCAAGACGCAGGAGTAAGTGCTACATATACCCACTTTGTAATACCACGTGCTTCTGGTCCAGTGTCCATGTTTATTTATGTAGTGCATCACGTTGTACCGGCTTTTGTTCAGAAAATGTAAAGCTGTTTTTGTTTGCCTGTTGTTGGGATAGTTTGATGATAATACACAGCATCTTGGGTAATACTGCACACATAACAAGCACTGCAGAATTTTATATCCAGCACTGCAACTTTTGGTCCCGGACCTAAGACAGAAAGATGGGAATCGTTATGCTGAAGACTGGGTATTTTTTCAGATCGATATTTCATGTCGATATTACACGGATTTCATATTCTTTCACAGGACGATACTGCTAAAGCCAGGAGTAGGTATTGCTGTCTTTAAACACCTATACATATTCTTACAGGTGACAGTATTGACATAATTTCTGTGTTCACCTGCCTTATAGAATATGCTAATGATCCTCACATGTGTATAATTTAACACTCCGCACTTAATGACCAGATGCCGGGGATAAACTAGTGCTGTGTACCCTCAACGACTACTTGACTACGGCAACCACAGACCAACGAGTATACAAATTTGATGTTTTCCCCTCCTTCCATTACACTCCATGCACGTGCACGCGAACGCGCCAGGGCCATAATGGCAGCTATTCTGACTTTTGGCCCAAGAGATAAGCGCACGCTGCACTGCTCAGGCAGAAAGATACAATTCACATTAAGATCTGACAGTGATGGAGAATGAGGGTATCATAGGAAAATTTCTTTAGAACGGGAGTGAAATTGTTAAATATATTTACGATCAATTCCCTGTCGTAAGTTGGATATGATTTTTACAGAACTAGACAAGGGAAGATTTTGCACTCCTTTCCCTGATCCTCCAGCAGAAAAAAAGTTATAACATGCAGTAATTTTCGCCTCGCAGCTGATTTATTTATGAGGTTAGAACAGGGACGGAGGAAAATTCTACAGCCTCCTTGTCCTTCCTGCAAATCAAAACCTGAGTTACGACAGGGAATGCATTACAACTGCGTTTGTGTATCCCGTCCAGGTAGGAAGACAGTGAGCAGTGCCAGCTGGAGGAAGAGTTCTGTCTGTTGAAAATCGCAGAGTGTTCGGAGAAGCTTAGAAAACTGGAGGTATATTGTAGATGTCGTAGTTTAAAGAAATTGTCGATAAAGATCTTTGAGCGTTTATGTCCGAATTATGTTGTTCTGTGACATAATAAGCAGTGCTGGCTGCTGTGGTGCTGCATATCTCGTGCTGCCTGCTACTGCTGTTGCTGCTGCTGTAGGTTATGGTCCAATGGTCGTCGTGTTATTTCGCTTCCTTCCTGTCGCTGTTTCTGCTTCTGGTGCAGGCAATGGTCCACTGGTCGTTTTATTGCCCCACGGCATCTACTTGTCTAGGTGATCAGACGCTGAATGTTGCCCACAGTCATGTGGTGGGACGTGTGTGGCAAGGGTATGTCCCTCAAAAACGAGGCCACAACCCCATGCGCAAGTTGTGACCCCATTTGGAGAAGGGTGTGACACTGACCATGTACGGTATGTCGCATTAAGTGCTGACCTGGGGTGTGGGGTGGTGGTGATGGTGGTGGGTGTGGGATGGTGGTAATGGTGGTGGGTGTGGGGTGGTGGTGATGGTGGAGGGTGTGGGGATGGTGGTGATGGTGGTGGGTGTGGGTTGGTGGTAATGGTGGGGGGTGTGGGGTGGTGGTGATGGTGGGGGGTGTGGGGTGGTGGTGATAGTCGTGGGTGTGGGGTGGTGGTGATGGTGGTGGTAGTGGTGGTGATAATGCTGATGATGATGGCGATATGGTAAAAACAGTGATAATATAAAATATAATGACAATAAACAGAAGAATAATAAATAAATCCACCAAACCGACCCTTGGTGTAAATTGCCCGAGACGCTAGTGTTGACAAGAGATGATGATGAAGATGGAAGAGGGACGTGACAAGGGCGGCCTGTCATTACAATATCACGCAGAAGAGGAGCTGGCTGGCTGGGTAGGTGGGTGGGTGTTTGTTCGGGGGTGTTGAGTAAATATTTCACCCTGACATCATCTATCACCACTGACCTCTGTGCCGCCTCCTTCACACGCTACCTTACCTGCTGCAGAAGACAAAAGACAGACACTGTAATGTTTAAATCCTGGACAAACTTAAAAGGTGAAGATATTCAGTCATCTTCCTCGTCTTTCCCTGTGTTCCGTCCGTTTCCTGATCCTACGCCCCTCTCCTCTCTCTCTCTCTCTCTCTCCATCCCTTTCAACCTTCACTATTCCTGTTTTTTCCTTTGTTTTCCATCTCTCTCTCTCTCTCTCTCTCTCTCTCTCTCTCTCTCTCTCTCTCTCACACACACACACACACACACACACACACACACACACACACACACACACACACACACACACACACACACAACCAAAGAAAAAAGCGTGCACTTAAACCTGCATGTATTCTAAATACAAAGGGATGAAACAAATTGTTGTAGAGACAGTGACACAGACTTTCAATGTTTTCTTTTCCAGACCAACCACACTGCATACACAGGGAGACGCCCCATAAGGAACTAACTCAGTTTATTGCCAAGACTCCACTTTCCAAGGACAGAGGGAGGAAGAACATTGCAAATATTTTTGGAAGACATTTTTAGGAGCATTTCTTTATATGATTTTTACTATTCACTCAGAACTTTATTGTGACCGCAGTGCAGTGACATGAAGGAAGTTATGCCGTCATTGATGGAAAAAAAAGTGGTACATGGATAGGAAATTAGTCTAGGTATGGGGTTGAGTACAGAACATGGAGAGAAGCCGCCATGGTTAATCACTTTCCAAGATTTAGTGCTGTAAATACACACAGGTTTAATTAGAAACACACACAATATATATATATATATATATATATATATATATATATATATATATATATATATCATCTCATCAGCTGTTTGAGTGTCCACTGCAGGACCGGCCTATCCCGACCGAAGTGAGGACGATACAGCCAATGTATCTCTACCAAGTGGCTTAGACTGTCTAGTAGAGATTGTTCTAGGGTGAGAAATGCTTGTGGGTGTAATTGTAGTGTTGGAGTGGCTTTGGATGTGTGTGTAGTCTGTGAACCAAGTGTAATCTGCCCGCGCATGCCGACTGGGTGCAAGCATACTTTATAGTATGCGACACTGGTTCAACCACAGCACCCCTTGTGTCCGCCAATGCAGTACGTGGCCTGAAGAACGCTCCCAAAGTTTATTATCTTGGCGCGGCGCGAACCCTCGTTCTTCAGTGTACGAAAACGCACACTTTACTACTGTACCACAGAGGCTCCACACACACACACACACACACACACACACACACACACACACACACACACACACATATATATATATATATATATATATATATATATATATATATATATATATATATATATATATATATATATATACAGAGAGAGAGAGAGAGAGAGTACTATGGAAAGCAAAAGACCTTATGGTCCTTTTGAGGCTGTTTGTTACAGAGTAGACTATGACTACAAGATCTAATTCTACATGCTGATGGATAAGGATAGTAAAGCAAGAAGGCTCCCCCCACCTCCAAGCTATCTAGTTAAAACTGGCAGGAAAGTGAGAAAAACCACCATGCAGCATGGAAAAACTGACATGGAAGTTTCATAGGAAGTACTGAAAAGGAAAAGTTACATTGTGTAATACTTTCTAAGCTACCAGTTTGAATAACCTGAAAGAGAAAGTACGAAAGTGAAATGAACAATCAAATAATAAATAAGACACGACATTATGTACTGGTACGTTTAGTTAACGAGGCGTCTGTAGACAGTGTGGAAATTGCAGAGTGTGGATGTTCAGAGTGAGAAGGGGGTAGGGAGCTCCACTTTGAAACATCTCTTTACTAAGTCCTTCGTTTCTCTGATATCCTATTTTTTTTATTTTTTTTTAAGTGTTACCAAAACTTGGAGAGAAAACAAGAAAAGCAGAGAAGGATGAGAGAAAAAGAGGTGGTGAAAAAAGAAAGCAGAAGAAAGGAAGAGAGGAGCTAGAAAATGGAAAGGTAAGGCAAGTCATATTTAAGGACGTTTTAATTACAGGGCGATTAAACGATTGGAGAAGGAGGGAGAGGAAGATATAAATTGTAATTAAGCATTAAATTAGAGGTAACTGGAGTCGTTGGCAGGAGTCTCAAGAACACACACACACACACACACACACACACACACACACACACACACACACACACACACACACACACACACACACACACACACACACACACACACACACACACACACATGCATTTGAAAATCTCCGACACACTGTAGCTAGCCTATAAAAATAAAGTCTCTTAACTCCCTCCCCTCTCATGCCTCTCCTGGGAGGGCAGAACTTTGGCATCCCATTAGAACATTTATGTATTCTTGCCCAACCCTCTCACGAGTGGCCCAGACACACCAATAGCACTGACTCACTAACCCACTAAGAGACCGATTTTAAATATGCTCTCTTCTGGCTCCTAGAGCTTCTAGGACAGGTACAGAGGACTTTTTCACCAGCCTTTTAGATGTTTCAGAGAGGTTCTTTCTCTTAGAACACTCTTAAGGGCCTTTTTAGCTCCCCTCTTTTGGGAGGACAGGGTCCAAGAAACCCATGAAACGTGCTGACACATTACCAAATAATATGAACAGTTATTATTTTGCATGTACACTATGTGTTGTGTTGTATGTGGCTAGTCTAATATCTCTTGAATTTTTATTTATTTATTTTTTTTTTTCATTTGATAGTGGCCGCTTACACCGAGGTCGGAATTTGACATTTTGTACATGGAATTTTTAAATTGTACTCGTATAACAAAAGTGAAAAAAGAATATCCAGTTGTATTTCTTCATATTCAGGGCTACACGTTGACACTGGCACACTAAATTGTGTCTGGATCTGGCGCCACACTGTCGTCCGGTAAAGAACTCTGCGTTAGTGGCCTTTGCACTGCAGTATTTGATGCTGTTTTTATATTTTCTTTTTTTTCTCTTCTTCCATTTTGTTTATCCAGCTATTTTTTTTTATTGTTATTTTCTTGCAGGTTAATTATGCTGGTTTTGTTCGTATACTGTTGTTACACTGTTTGATTTTTTTCTCTTAATTTTTAGTCTGTTCTCTTAGCCAGGTGGTCCATCCTCTTTTACCTCATGCATATTTTACTTGTACTCATTTAACTCTGCTCCCTCCACGTTTCCTGCCAAGAGCTCACCCACAGTCGCTGGCTTCGTCTTGTTCACATTTTTCCTTCGTTCATCTCTCATCCACTCTTTTGTGTTCCTGTTCTTGTTCTTCCTTATATCATATATTTTTACTCCCCCTGAAGGGCTTTTTTATTGATATATATTTCCCATAGACGAATAAAATCGATATTCTTAAATCTTTGGCCGCAATTTACCTGCTTAACATTTTATTTTGGCAAACGTTAGGCGACTTTACTCTGCTGTTGAGAAACCTGTGGCCTTAAAATTGCTAAAAACATTATGGTTAAAGTTTTAGACAAGGCTGAGGAGTTCCATGTTTTAGTCCAATTTATGACGGATGATTTTGTTCAACTCACAGAAACTCGCCACGCTTTAAGGATTAAGTCGGAGGGAAATAACTGGGTGGATTCATATTGACCAAAATTAAAACTTATTCACTGGAAGCATGGCCCGTCCTTCACAAGATAGAGGGTGGTGGTGGTTGCATCTTGGTGTGTTTTAAATGGTCGTGTTTGCTTGGAGGCTTGTGCCGAGTCTTTTATCTTTTCTTTTTTTTTCGCAATCTCTTCAGCTTTCTTGTCTCTCCTCATCTTGTTTATGGTGTTTAATTAGGCCTGTGTCCGACCATCCCTGAGTGTCATGGTATAATTGTGGTGATTGTGTGGCGGTACCCGAGCGACAATCGGTCCTGTGTGAGAGGTTTATTGATTGTCTCATTGGCAGAGGGTGCTGCGGGCTGAGGGGCAGGGGACAGTGGAAGGAGAGTCGCTAGAGAAGGAAAGAGGGAGAACGTAAGAGGGAAGGTGTTGTGGTGTGTGAGGGGGGATAAGATAATGGAAGGGGAGAGACTAGGAGGGACGAGGGAGGTGGGAAGAGGAAGGTGTTGAGATGTGTGAGGGAAATGGGATAGTGGATGGGGAGGGCTACAGGAGGGACAAGGGAAAGGGGAAGATGTTGCGGTGTGTAAGAGGGGAAAGGATAGTGGAGGGAAGTGGACTATAGAAGGAAGGAGGGAGAACGGGTGAGGAGAGTGTTGTGGTGTGTGGGAGGATGCAGGGGATTGAGGAAAGACAGGGGTTAGAGGAGAGGCGAGGGAGGGGGAGGGAGGAGGGGTTTGTGGTATGTGTAAGGAAGGGAGAGGATATAGTGGAGAGGGAGGGGCTAGAGAAGGGATGAGAGAAAGAGGGGGATGGGAGGGTGTTGTAGAGCGTTGGGGTCAGAGGATAGTGGATAGTGGAGGAGGGGGAGAGGAGGGACGAGGGAGAAGGTGAGAGGAGGAATGTGATGTCCTCCTGTTCCCACCTCGACCACAATGGGAACACTAACGACGAGAACATATCAAGCACCGTAATCCACCAGCACACACACACACACACACACACACACACACACACACACACACACACACACACACACACACACACACACACACACACACACACACTCTCTCTCTCTCTCTCTCTCTCTCTCTCTCTCTCTCTCTCTCTCACACACACACACACACACACACACACACACACTCTCTCTCTCTCTCTCTCTCTCTCACACACACACACACACACACACACACACACACACACACACACACACACACACACATTAATATCACATAATGTAATATAAATAGTTTTAGCTATTGACAAAAGGTATGACTTGTTATCGAAATCCATAGCCTAAAAAAGGGTAATATTATATTCTTTTTCTTTCGTTGTACCTTCTCTAACCTTTCCTTTCTTTCCTTTCCTCACCTCCATTCATTCTTTTTCTTTCATTAGGTAGAAACTTTGACCCATTACTTAGTCTCCTTTTCATTATCCTTTTTATCACCACTTTTTTTTTTCCTTCAGTCTTCTTTCTTCCTTCCTCATTGTCACTCCTCATTCCCAATGTTTGCGTTATTATGAACCTGCCCTGATCCTCCCCATATCTCTTATTGCCTTCATCCTCTCACCTCACCCCCATTTCTCCACCCTTGCTTTCCTATCCTTCTCTTTGGTTCACTTAATAATTACGTTAGTCTTAACCAGCCCTACAGTAAACAGGCATGAAGGGACCAATGGGTATGTTGCTGTGTGGTTTCCTTTATATGTACTCCCTTGTACCCTTTCTTCCCACACCACCCTATCCCCTCACTTGACACTCCTACACCCTCACACCTCCAGTCCTTTACTTCGTATACTTCTATGTACCCTTCCTCCCCACACACCAGCCTGCCCCCACATTCAACACACCTACATACCCTTACACCTCCAGAATAATTAAGTTTTGTTCTGCCTCTGCCGGTCTGCACGGATACATTAAATTTGTGTTCCTCAACATTCACTACATCGCTCGGTTTCTTTTATACTTCTCTCTTCCTTCCTCCATTCATTTCTTTTATCCCCCTTCTTTACCTAACTATCCTGCTGCCTTCCTTCCATACCTGTCTTTTTTGCTGCCTTTCTTCCATCCATCCTTCCTTCCTTCCTTCCCTTTATCTCCTTTCTTCCCTACCCATCATTCCTGCTGCCTTCCGTCCTTCCTTAATGCCTTCCTTTAGTCTTTACTCCAGTTTTCTTCCC
>NC_137059.1:16945076-17037576 GCF_032717465.1 Coenobita brevimanus
TTTTCCGCGATCATTGTCTCTCAAAATATTTACGAATAAAATAATTCTGTCACTATTTTCTGCGTTCTTACCGCATTAAAGAAATCGAAGAGCATACTTATTCAGATCATCATTTTCTGAACACTTCAGTTCACTGCATTAAAATATCTAAGAACAAAATTATTCTGTCACTGTTTTCTGTGCTCATTCCATTAAACTAGAAGAAAAATTATCCTATCACTGAGTTCTACGTTCACTGCGTTTAAATATCTGTAAGCATAATTCTTCAATCATTATTTTCCGAGTTCACTGCATTTTACATAAAAAAAAAAAAAACAAAATGTTCTACCACTGTTTTCTGCGTTCAAGGCCTTAAAATTGAGCAAAGAATTACTTTGTCACAGTTTTCTGCATTAACTGCATTAAAATATGTAAGAACAAAATTATTCCGTCACTGTTTTCTACAATCATTTAATTAAAATAACATAAAATTTATCCTGTCACAGTTTTCTGCGTTCACTGCATTAAAATAGAACAGAAATTACTCTATCAGTGTTTCCCGCGTTCACTGCGTTAAAGTATCGTAAGCATTAAAAAGCCTGGTGAACGCTGAAGTAATATTTCTGATTCTTTCCTACTGTTATTTCCCAAAGGATGTGGTGAGGCCATAAAATCCTTTACAGAGAATTATGGCACACGATTTACCAATAATGAAGGGACTCGCGGAATTTAATTTGAACCTTTTACCCCAAGGATATAGTCTGTATTTTTATTTCTATTTTCGGATGATTTATTAAACTTAGGGAGGATCTCATTTGGTATCTATAATTAAGACTAAATCTAAGCCCTGCTGTTTGATGGGTATATCCGGTGCTGAATAACGTCACCTGGACACACACACACACACACACACAGAGGGAGAGAGAGAGAGAGAGAGAGAGAGAGAGTGGGGGAGAGAGAGAGAGAGAGAGAGAGAGAGAGAGAGAGAGAGAGAGAGAGAGAGAGAAAATCGTCTAGAGGTAAACAAGTATAAAATCAAGAATACACTCGGACTGAAGCGGCGGTTACCCAGGTGATGCAGGAGCTAAGCAGGATATCAAGAAGGTAATTAAGGTGAGTAGGTGGGAACCAGGTGCAGCAGGACACGATAGCTGAACAGGGTGATGATGATGATGATGATGATGATAGATGTAAGTAGTGATGATGATGATGATGGAAAGAGGAGGAGGAGGAGGAGGAGGAGGAGGAGAGAATAATGAAGGAGATGGAGGAAAACTTTGAAACGGACACAGCTTCCTTAAATGTTAATAAATATAAAAAATACAAATCAGGGACTGGGGAGCCTCCTAGAGACCGTATTCGAGGTGTGCATAAGGAGGCTTCGTAGCACCTCTACCTTAGCTGTATTTATTCTGCATATTACATCTGTAACATTTTCTGAAGTACAGGAAACTGCATGGTTTTATTATGTAGACATATTTTGCACCAGCACCATAAAAGAGCACAGTGAAGTGTAACGTGCAGAATAAATCGCTATGGGAACGGCGTTACGAAAATATCCAGAATCCCTAATCCCATGAGAATAAATCCCCTTGGTTCTACTCACCCTGGCCAAACCAACAGCAGCAGCAACACCCCAGTTACATACCTGAAAATGAACAATAAACAAACAAATAAAGACAGACAGACAGATAGACAGACTGGTACGGTGGCTAAAGACACCATTAAATAAATAAATAGACTATAATAATAAAAATGCTACTCTTACTTTTAAAAATCAAGTGAAACATTCCTTCCATCTGATTTTTTTTTTCTGTACTTGCTAAAGACCATTTATTTGGCTTAGGACATACCCACAGTTCGAAAAGTCTCTCCTTGAAGCACATACAACAAAAAAAGGAAAAAAATTAGGTTTGTAAGAAGGAAGAATAAAGCAACCTATATCCGTAACACAAGAATTACCAGAAGAATCAGTGCTTTCTCCTTTCAGCCAGATGTCGTTGTTTTCTCTGTTAACGTCAAACTAAAGGGAAAAAAAAATCCCTTGTAGTGTCGAGATTAATGAACAATATTATCTAATCCTTCCAGTTCCGAATTGGAGTTTCGGAATGTTGGCAGAAAGTTATATGGCATATGAGAGGAAAAAACTGTAGTATTCCAAATGAAAAAACTGAATCAACGTAATACCTTTATTTGAGTCACTCCCCAGCAACCGACGGCGTTCCTTTAGTAACGCATCAGCTCAACAGATGGCTTGAGGATTGATGTCAAGGAAGCATTTTCTATTTGGTTACAGCTAATACTTAACATATACCTATATACTGCAAAAAAAAAGTTATTCAGATAGATCATAAGTAGAAGTTTTTCCTTTTCAGGAGGGAGAATTCGTGCCCTTCACCTCCCTTTTGCACTAATATTTTTATCTTTTTACATTTGTATTTTTTGATGCACTGGGAGAAACGATTCGTGAGTGGTGCTTCTTGGATTTGTATCTGAATATGGCTGTTCAGAGCCGGACACATTATTATTTGGTTATCTCTCCCGTTCAGTTTTGCAAATATAGAGTTTTTCGGAGCTTTTATCCAACAATACAATATAATGAAAAACATGGTGTAATTAGTATGTGCACCCTCATACTGACCCGTGAACTCGCCAAAATATTGCACGAGATAGCTATACCTCACTGTTTTATGGTTCGGTTTTTGCTGGTTTGGGGGAGCCTACAAGGCGGCTCCACGTGAAACTTGCAAGCAAAATAACGCTGGCCGTCGTGGAGTTCACCTCCACCTTCCAGTAAGTCAAGTTTTTAATAAAGTATTTGATTCTTAGGAATTTGTAAGTTTGGTGAGGTTTAATACAATTTTTCCAAAGCTAAGTTTGAGGGATTTTTTTTCCCCTACTGAATAACTAGTGCCAAGCGAGACTAGAAAATTGCCTGGCTGAGAAGCAAAGTAGCAGTCAGTGCTGCATTCTGGGTTGGATTCTTACACACCAAGACACCGGAGAGTTTAATAAGATTGCAGTTATAGGTTAGGGCGATAGGGTTTATGGTCTAGCAATACCTGAACGATTTCCTAGTATGTGAAGACTGTACTTCATACAAGGACGGACCAGTGAGCTTGGCAGACTGTATTTAGCCAAAAGTCTTAGACTAAGCCAGTGGACAAATGGAGAAGAGTTAACCATGTGAAGAATGTTGTACTATAGTGCTTGGAGCCAGGGCTAATTACAAGCTATGGAGTGGTAGTTCCTCTTTGACATAATGGGAACCTTAGCTGAACACAGGTATGCGGATGTATTGCAATAACTGTAGTGGTGAGAAAGGCTACTGGTTTCAGGAAAGATACACGGCCCACTGCTAAGTCAGATTTAGTAAAGGCTAGTGATTAATCAGGAACTGAAATGCTGTGACTAGTTTGATACAGATGGTTCATTACTTGGAACTAGGTCACTCCCCAAACTTAAAATCTGGGTTTATTGGTTAATCAACTACCCCACAACTAGGAAATTGGAACACTCGTTATGCTCAACGGTTTCACTGCTTTGCAAGCACTTGAACTTTACTAGCTGGATATTACCAAATGGATTATAGACAAAAGAATAATTCTGAGCTTGGTGTCTTCAGTATGATGAGAATGTTAATTACTGCACTTATTCTAAAACGTAACGAGTTGCTTCCAGAATTGGTGCTTCTTCCCTCAACTGGTGTGCCTGTACTATTTTTTTATTTTTTTTTTTTTTTTTTTTTGGTGGGGAGGGAGAAATTTAAAATGTAAGTAATTGACTATCCCAAGTCATTCATCTGTGTAATGTATGTTGTCTGGAATATTTTTAACTTTCTAATCGCCCATGTTAAATGCTACTGTCAATCGGTGCCTAGCTTGTACTCTTCCTGACAAGGACAGATGGACTAATGAGAGAGGCACGATTCAGTTTTTCTCTACAAATTAACACTTGGTATCTTGTGGGCAGGTGTGGTGGTCGCGATGAAGGTGGAGTCAGTTCGATATGTGCAGTGTCCCAGTCTGTTGTCTACACACTGGTGCCCTCCTATTGATAAGTATACTCCAACAATAACTTCTTTAGATGTTCCTGTTTATTTGCATTTCAATTTTTGTTCAGCTGTGATTAGGAACCTGTGAGCATAAGGGTTCGGTTAAGTGTGCAGTAGTTTTGTCCAGGGTGTGGGTGTAGTCATAGGAATTACAGAAGCTGCATGTTAACATTAGGAAAATGCAATCAAGGGCCTAGGAAGTAAGGGTAAAGTGAGCAGGCTTAGAAAATAGGTCGAGATTTTGATACGATAAAGTCAGCAACTTGGGGATGATAGGGAAATGTGGGCTTGGGCTGTGACAGGAAATGGGCTTGAGCTGGGATAGGGAACTAGACTATAATAGGAAGGTCAGACGGTGACAAGATAGAAGACTGGTGAAAAATAGGATTGAAAATTAGAAGACATAGGACTGAAACTTGATAGGGAAGCTAAAGATTGGAGGATAGCAATAAAGAAGTTATATAAATGAAGGATGCTGTAGGGAATAGGATGGTGTAGGGAGAAGGATGGTGTAGGGGAGAAGGATGGTGTAGGGAGTAGGAAGGATGGTGTAGGGGAGTAGGAAGGATGGTGTAGGGAGTAGGAAGGATGGGTGTAGGGAGTAGGAAGGATGGTGTAGGGAAGTTACAGGTAGAAAGGCATTCATGGGAAGGAAAGGTTAAGCGACAGGGAGGAAGGCTTCTAGCTGTAGGGAGGAAGGACCTGAAGCAAGGGAGGATGCGGACCTAGCTGTAGGGAGAAAGCACCTCAGCTGGGGAGGAAGGATCTTAGCTGTAGGGAGGAAGCGACCTTAGCTGTAGGGAGGCAGCGACCTCAGCTGTAGGGTGGGGCAGCGACCTCAGCTGTAGGGTGGCAGTTGCACCTCAGCTGTAGGGGGAGGCAGCCACCTCAGCTGTAGGGAGGCAGACGACCCTAGCTGTAGGAGGAGGCAGCGACCCTAGCTGTAGGCAGGCAGCGACCCTAGCTTTGTAGGCAGGCAGCCACCCTAGCTGTAGGCAGGCAGGCCGACCCTAGCTGTAGGCAGGCAGCCAACCCTAGCTGTAGGGAGGCAGCCACTGTGCTAGCTGTAGGGAGGCAGCTTGTAGGGGAGGTGTGCCATCTTAAATGGGAAGGGAGGCAGCTGTAGGGAGGCAAGCCAATCTTAGCTGTAGGGGAGGATGCGACCCTAGCTGTAGCAGGATGCAGACCCTAGCTGTAGGCAGGATGACCCCAGCTGTAGGGAGGATGCGACTCCCAGCTGTAGGGAGGAAGGACCCCCAGGCTGTAGGAGGAGAAGATCCAGCTGTAGGGAGTGTAGCATGACCCTAGCTGTAGGGAGGAAGCGACCATAGCTGTAGGAGGATGACCCAAGCTGTAGGGAGGCAGCGACCCTTGCTGTAGGGAGGCAGCGACCCTAGCTGTAGGGAGGCAGCGACCCTAGCTGTAGGGCGGCAGCGACCCTAGCTGTAGGGAGGACGCGACCCTAGCTGTAGGGAGGACGCGACCCTAGCTGTAGGGAGGCACTGACCCTAGCTGTAGGGAGGCACCGACCCTAGCTGTAGGGAGGCACCGACCCTAGCTGTAGGGAGGCACCGACCCTAGCTGTAGGGAGGCAGCCACCTCAGCTGTAGGGGGGCAGCCACCTCAGCTGTAGGGGGGCAGCCACCTCAGCTGTAGGGGGGCACCCGCTCCTGCCAGAAGTGGGCAGCAACCTCAGCAGTAGGGGGCAGCCACCTGGCTGTAGGGGGCAGCCACCCTAGCTGTAGGGGGCAGCCACCTTAGCTGTAGGAGGCAGCCACCTTAGCTGTAGAGTGGCCACCTTAGCTGTAGGGAGGCAGCCACCTTAGGCTGTAGGAGGCAGCCACCTTAGCTGTAGGAGGAAAGGACCCTAGCTGTAGGAGGAAGCTATCTTAGGCTGTAGGGAGGAAGCCATCTAAAGGTAGGGAGGACGCGACCAGGGGAGGCAGCCACCAGCTGTAGGGAGGCCACCCTCAGCTGTAGGGGGCAGCCACCTCAGCTGTAGGGGGCAGCCAAGCTGTAGGGAGGCAGCCACCCTAGCTGCAGAGGTAAAGGAGGGAGGCAGCCACTCCCTAGGCTGTAGGGAGGCAGCCACCCTAGCTGTAGGGAGGCAGCCACCCTTAGCTGTAGGGAGGCAGCCACCCTAGCTGTAGGGAGGCAGCCACCCTGGCTGTGGGGAAGGCAGCCACCCTGGCTGTAGGGAGTGCAGCCACCCTAGCTGTAGGAAGGCAGCCACCCTAGCTGTAGGGAGGCAGCCACCCTAGCTGTAGGGAGAGAGAGCAGCCACCCTAGCCTGTAGGGAGGCAGCCACCCTGAAGCTGTAGGGAGGCAGCCACCCCTAGCTGTGGGAGAGGCAGCCACCCTAGCTGTTGGGAGGCAGCCACCCTAGCTGTAGGGAGAGGCAGCCACACCTTAGCTGTGGGGAGGCAGCCACCCTGGCTGTTTGGCAGGGAGGCAGCCACCCTAGCTGTGGGGAGTGACGCTGGACTTAGCTGCAGCTGACGACACACCCTCAGCTGTAGGGAGGCAGCCACCCTAGCTGTGGAGGAGGCACCCCACGCAGGAGCCATTGACCCTCAGCTGTAGGGAGGACAGCCACCCTGGCTGGGTGGGGAGGCAGCCACCCTGGCGGTAGGGAGGCAGCCACCCTGGCAGTAGGGTGGCAGCCACCTTAGCTGTAGGGAGAGGCAGCCACCTTAGGGCTGGTGGGGAGGCAGCCACCTTAGCTGTAGGGAGGCAGCCACCTTAGCTGTAGGGAGGCAGCCACCTTAGCTGTAGGGAGGCAGCCATCCCATTTCGTGGGGAGGCAGCCAGTCCAGCTGTGGGGAGGCAGCCACCCCAGCTGTGGGGAGGCAGCCACCCCAGCTGTGGGGAGGCAGCCACCCCAGCTGTGGGGAGGCAGCCACCCCAGCTGTGGGGAGGCAGCCACCCCAGCTGTGGGGAGGCAGCCACCCCAGCTGTGGGGAGGCAGCCACCCCAGCTGTGGGGAGGCAGCCAATCACAGGGGAGGCAGCCACCCTGTGTGGGGAGCAGCCACCCTGGCTGTAGCAGCCACCCTAGCTGTGGGGAGGCAGCCACCTTAGCTGTAGGGAGGCAGCCACCTTAGCTGTAGGGAGGAAGCCACCCTAGCTGTAGGGAGGAAGCCACCCTAGCTGTAGGGAGGAAGCCACCCTAGCTGTAGGGAGGCAGCCACCCTAGCTGTAGGGAGGAAGCCACCCTAGCTGTAGGGAGGAAGCCACCCTAGCTGTAGGGAGGAAGCCACCCTGAAGCTGTAGGGGGCAGCCACCTCTAGCTGTAGGGGCAGCCACCCAGCTGTAGGGGGGAAGCAGCCACCTCTAGCTGCAGGGGCAGCCACCCTAGCTGTAGGAGGAAGACTTCACCCTGGCTGTAGGGAGGCAGCCACCCTAGCTGTAGGGAGGAAGCCTCCTTTGCTGTAGGGAGGAAGCCACCTTAGCTGTAGGGAGGCAGCCACCCCATGGCTGTAGGGAGGCAGCCACCCTAGCTGAAGGGGAGGGTAGCCACCCTAGGCTGTAGAGAGGAAGCCACCCTAGCTGTAGGGAGGACGCTACCCTAGCTGTAGGGAGGACGACTCCCTAGCTGTAGGGAGGACGCCACCCTAGCTGTAGGGGAGTGCAGCCACCCTAGCTGTAGGGGGTGCAGCCGACCCTCTAGCCTGTAGGCACAACCAGCTAGAGGAAAGCGACACCTAGGCTGTAGGGGAGGCAGCCACACCCTAGCGCCTGTTGGGAGGCGGCAGCCACCCTAGCTGTAGGGAGGCAGCCACCCTAGCTGTAGGGGGGCAGCCACCTCAGCTGTAGGGGGGCAGCCACCTCAGCTGTAGGGGGGCAGCCACCTCAGCTGTAGGGGGGCAGCCACCTCAGCTGTAGGGGGGCAGCCACCTCAGCTGTAGGGGGGCAGCCACCTCAGCTGTAGGGGGGCCGCCACCTCAGCTGTAGGGGGGCAGCCACCTCAGCTGTAGGGGGGCCGCCACCTCAGCTGTAGGGGGGCAGCCACCTCAGCTGTATGGTGGCCGCCACCTCAGCTGTAGGGAGGAAGCCACCTCAGCTGTAGGGAGGAAGCCACCTCAGCTGCAGGGGGCAGCCACCTCAGCTGGCCAGGGGCCAGCCACCTCAGCTGTAAGGGGGCCGCCACCTCAGCTGTAGGGGGGCAGCCACCTCAGCTGTATGGTGGCCGCCACCTCAGCTGTAGGGAGGAAGCCACCTCAGCTGTAGGGAGGAAGCCACCTCCTCTGTAGGGAGGCAGCCACCTTAGCTGCAGGAAGACCCTAGCTGTAGGGAGGCAGCGACCCTAGCTGTAGGGAGACCCTAGCTGTAGGGAGGCAGCGACCGTAGCTGTAGGGAGACCCTAGCTGTAGGGAGGACGCGACCCTAGCTGTAGGGAGGCAGCGACCCTAGCTGTAGGGAGGCAGCCACCTCAGCTGTAGGGAGGCAGCCACCTCAGCTGTAGGGAGGCAGCCACCTCAGCTGTAGGGAGGCAGCCACCTCAGCTGTAGGGAGGCAGCCACCTCAGCTGTAGGGAGGCAGCCACCTCAGCTGTAGGGGGGCAGCCACCTCAGCTGTAGGGGGGCAGCCACCTCAGCTGTAGGGGGGCAGCCACCTCAGCTGGAGGCAGCCACCTTAGCTGTAGGGAGGCAGCCACCTTAGCTGTAGGGAGGCAGCCACCTTAGCTGTAGGGAGGCAGCCACCTTAGCTGTAGGGAGGCAGCCGCCTTAGCTGTAGGGAGGCAGCGGCCCTAGCTGTAGGGAGGCAGCGGCCCTAGCTGTAGAGAGGCAGCGGCCCTAGCTGTAGGGAGGCAGCCACCTTAGCTGTAGGGAGGCAGCCACCTTAGCTGTAGGGAGGCAGCCACCTTAGCTGTAGGGAGGCAGCCACCCTAGCTGTAGGGAGGCAGCCGCCTGGCTGTAGGGAGGCAGCCGCCCTAGCTGTAGAGAGGCAGCCACCCCAGCTGTAGGGAGGCAGCCACCTTGCTGTAGGGAGGCAGCCTCCCGAGCTGTAGGGAGGCAGCCTCCCCAGCTGTAGGGAGGCAGCCACCCTAGCTGTGGGGAGGCAGCCACCCCTAGCTGTAGGGAGACCCTTGCTGTAGGGAGGCAGCCACCGCAGCTGTAGGGAGGCAGCGACCTCTGCTGTAGGGAGGCAGCCCCCGGTGCTGTAGGGAGGCAGCCGCCTCAGCTGTAGGGGAGGCAGCCACCTCAGCTGTGGGGAGGCAGCCACCTCAGCTGTAGGGAGGCAGCCACCTCAGCTGTAGGGAGGCAGCCACCCATCTTAGCTGTAGGGGAGGCACCTAGCTGTAGGGAGCAGCCACCTAGCTGTAGGGAGGCAGCCTCCCTAGCTGTAGTGAGGCAGCCACCCCAGCTGTAGGGAGGCAGCCACCCCTAGCTGTAGGGAGGAAGCCACCCAAGCTGAAGGGCGGCAGCCACCTCAGCTGTAGGGAGGCAGCCACCTAAGCTGTAGGGGGCAGCCACCTCAGCTGTAGGGAGGCAGCCACCTCAGCTGTAGGGGGGCAGCCACCTCAGCTGTAGGGAGGCAGCCACCTCAGCTGTAGGGAGGCAGCCACCTCAGCTGTAGGGAGGCAGCGGCCCTAGCTGTAGGGAGGAAGCGGCCCTAGCTGTAGGGAGGCAGCGGCCCTAGCTGTAGGGAGGCAGCGGCCCTAGCTGTAGGGAGGCAGCCACCTTAGCTGTAGGGAGGCAGCCACCTTAGCTGTAGGGAGGCAGCCTTCCTAGCTGTAGGGAGGCAGCCACCTCAGCTGTGGGGAGGCAGCCGCCCTGGCTGTAGGGAGGCAGCCCCCTAGCTGTAGGGAGGCAGCCACCCTAGCTGTGGGGAGGCAGCCACCCTGGCCGTAGGGAGGCAGCCGCCCTAGCTGTAGGGAGGCAGCCGCCTAGCTGTAGGCAGGCAGCCGCCCTAGCTGTAGGGAGGCAGCCGCCCTAGCTGTAGGGAGGCAGCCGCCCTAGCTGTAGGGAGGCAGCCGCCCTAGCTGTAGGGAGGCAGCCGCCCTAGCTGTAGGGAGGCAGCGACCCTAGCTGCAGGGAGGCAGCGACCCTAGCTGCAGGGAGGCAGCCACCTCAGCTGTAGGGAGGCAGCCACCCCAGCTGTAGGGAGGCAGCCACCCCAGCTGTAGGGAGGCAGCCACCCCAGCTGTAGGGGGGCAGCCACCTCAGCTGTAGGGGGGCAGCCACCTCAGCTGTAGGGAGGCAGCCACCTCAGCTGTAGGGAGGCAGCCACCTCAGCTGTAGGGAGGCAGCCACCTCAGCTGTAGGGAGGCAGCCACCTCAGCTGTAGGGTGGCAGCCACCTCAGCTGTAGGGAGGCAGCCACCTCAGCTGTAGGGAGGCAGCCACCTCAGCTGTAGGGTGGCAGCCACCTCAGCTGTAGGGGGGCAGCCACCTCAGCTGTAGGGGGGCAGCCACCTCAGCTGTAGGGGGGCAGCCACCTCAGCTGTAGGGGGGCAGCCACCTCAGCTGTAGGGAGGCAGCCACCTTAGCTGTAGGGAGGCAGCCACCTTAGCTGTAGGGAGGCAGCCACCTTAGCTGTAGGGAGGAAGCCACCTTAGCTGTAGGGAGGCAGCCACCTTAGCTGTAGGGAGACCCTAGCTGTAGGGAGGCAGCGACCCTAGCTGTAGGGAGGCAGCGACCCTAGCTGTAGGGAGGCAGCCACCTCAGCTGTAGGGTGGCAGCCACCTCAGCTGTAGGGAGGCAGCCACCTCAGCTGTAGGGTGGCAGCCACCTCAGCTGTAGGGGGGCAGCCACCTCAGCTGTAGGGGGGCAGCCACCTCAGCTGTAGGGGGGCAGCCACCTCAGCTGTAGGGGGCAGCCACCTCAGCTGTAGGGAGGCAGCCACCTCAGCTGTAGGGAGGGGGGCAGCCACCTCAGCTGTAGGGAGGGGGGCAGCCACCTCAGCTGTAGGGAGGGGGGCAGCCACCTCAGCTGTAGGGAGGGGGGCAGCCACCTCAGCTGTAGGGAGGGGGGCAGCCACCTCAGCTGTAGGGAGGCAGCGGCCCTAGCTGTAGGGAGGCAGCCACCTCAGCTGTAGGGAGGCAGCGGCCCTAGCTGTAGGGAGGAAGCGGCCCTAGCTGTAGGGAGGCAGCGGCCCTAGCTGTAGGGAGGCAGCGGCCCTGGCTGTAGGGCGGGGGGCAGCCGCCCTAGCTGTAGGGAGGGGGGCAGCGGCCCTAGCTGTAGGGAGGGAGGCAGCCGCCCTAGCTGTAGGGAGGGAGGCAGCGGCCCTAGCTGTAGGGAGGGAGGCAGCCGCCCTAGCGGGAGGGAGGCAGCCGCCCTAGCTGTCGGGAGGGGGGCAGCGGCCCTAGCTGTAGGGAGGGAGGCAGCCGCCCTAGCTGTAGGGAGGGAGGCAGCCGCCCTAGCTGTAGGGAGGGAGGCAGCCGCCCTAGCTGTAGGGAGGGAGGCAGCCGCCCTAGCTGTAGGGAGGGAGGCAGCCGCCCTAGCTGTAGGGAGGAAGCCACCCTAGCTGTAAGGTGTATGGTTCTCTCTCTGTGCTTACGGTGTGGCGAGACTCAAGCCTGTATTTTCATGGGTTAAGGACGCTCCCTATCACCTGCTCCTAAGCGATTTATTATGCTTATTACACTTGCCATCCTCTTCTTTGTTACTTAAATCATTCTGATATCTCCATACTCGACATATATAACGTATAAACAATATTAGGCAAGCGTTTCCGAAAATAAATCGGTGAGGAATAGGTGTTAGGGAGCTTTCTTAACCAGCGACAATACAGATCTTAGGGTGTCTCCTTGTACGTTAATATTATGTAGTTTGGTTGGTCAGGGAAGGAAAACATACAAGTAAGCCACTCTTCACGTTAAGAACTGATTTCACCGCTTTGTGTGTGTGTGTGTGTGTGTGTGTGTGTGTGTGTGTGTGTGTGTGTGTGTGTGTGTGTGTGTGTGTGTGTGTATGTGTTGGTTGTTTCGGCTATGTAAGAGAATTGGAATATTTCTTCATTTACCCTTATATCACATCCATGGCATTTTGTTACCTGCTTGTGTGTTCTGTGTGTTCCTCCACCAACTCATTAAATTCTATAAAAACGTTTGCAGATAAATATTCCTGGGCGTGAGTAAAGCTGTCTCACCCTTCACCTTCAGTTCTCAACTCTCACCCTCACCATCCGCCTTCACCCCCACCCCCACCCCCACCACGCCTAGGAGACCTGATCCTTCCACCTCCACTCTCACCACCACTCCTCCGCCCTCTCTTCCTTTTCTCTTCCTACTCATTGAACCTTTCTATTCTGTCTCATCTCTGATTTTCTTTTTCATTCTTCTTACAGTCATTTCGAGCGTTCATCTCTTTCGTCTCCCGTCATTTTTCCTCACAACTTGCTCTCAACTCTCCCCCCCCCTTGGCTTTTATGCTCATATCTCGCCCACCTCTCTTCACTAACACCTCCCTCACACGTCACTCTCTTCACACGTTCATATCTCACACATCACAAATATATACTCCACATCTCACACCTCACATCTTTACACTTATCATCTGACACTTCATAGTTTAACACTTCATGTCCAACATTTCACATCTCACACTTCACAGTTTTATACTTACATCCCAAACTTCTCAACTGTAATCACATCACAGTTTTCACCAATTTTCATGTCATCTTACACTTCACACCATCGATGCACAAACACCTTCCTCAAAACTCACCTATCTCACACCCAACACACCTCTCGGCTCCCACCACACAGGCACTCCCTTATGCTGTACATTACTTGTCTAGCACACCGTTCCACCTCACACGTCCCTAATACCTTATACCCCTTTCACACCTTTTCCACCTCCCTCATAGCAAAACTTATACTTGATACTCCAAGGCTGTCTCATTTCTTCTAATATTACAAAAAAAAAAATCAGTAACTGACATTAACCCACATCTCTTACAACAATTAAATTCTTCATAACCTCGCTTCAGACCTCACAGACATTCCCTCACCTCTCACTCACATCTCTCCCACACCTCTTTGACACCTTCCCCCCCCTTCTCTCTCTCTCTCTCTCTCTCTCTCTCTCTCTATTATGGAATATTAGTTTTTCAATAAACAAATGCACACCAAACGTAGAGGTACGGTTTAGGACAAGGCAAAAGCGGGGGGAATCGATTTTGAGAAAAATCAGCCAAAGGTGAAGGTTACAGAGCAAGGTTAACCTTCAGGCCTCAGTGCGTGGGTGTGCGAACAAAATAACTTAAACAATTTTCATTTGATCTGAACCCAACTTGGTGGACTGGTTCAGGGCATGACATGCGGTAAACTTTGGCAAGGAAAACTCAAAAGATTTCATCCGGTTTAGACCAAACTTTGTGGTAGGCGGCTTCAGGGTAGGGCAAGGATAAAGGGATTAGATTTTGAGAACAACCAGTCAAATGTCAAGGTCACAGGGTAAGGTGAACGTAAACAGTTCTGATCCGCGTTCAACCAAAATTTGTGGAAATTTTAAGAGTCAAGAAAGAATGAAGTAGTTCGATTTTGAGGGCAATGGGTCGAGGGTTAAGTCACTAGGCCAAGTCATATGTTCAACCCTTAGACCAGTTGGTGGGCGCGGGATATCATACTCAGTGTTTCTTCTTCTTATTCAGGAGTAGGTGTGTTTCGATTTAATTGACTGTAAACGTGTGACTGCCTGTCTATTGCGTGTTACTGCACACTAACACAGGGCACAATGATAGAATACAAGAAAGACAAAGGAAATTCTAGAGGAATGGGTGAAAAATTGACAATAATACTGCAAAAGGGGGAAGCAAGAGGAAGAAAGAGGCTACACGAAAATAAATCCATGCCTTAAGCAGGTTATCTGGTGGAGAGTAATGAATGAGTATGATGGGCCTACTTTCTGGGAGGGAGGGTAGGTTATGGAGAGGGTTTGTTAGGCAGGCAGCGGTACAGTGACTGAAGCTACTCTTATCACATTAAATCACAGGTGTGCCAGCATGCAGGATAAGGGTAGGTGTGGGGGAAGGGTTTGGAAAGCAGGGAGTGGTGGAGGGACTGAAGAAGTTCTTATCACTTAAAGGTAATAAATGAGTGAGGTGTGCCAGCATCCAGGGGGGAATGGAGGGAGGGATGGTGAAAGGTAAAGTTTGTAAGCAGGGGGCGGAGGAGTGACCAAACCTATTCGTATCATAATTAAATAATCACAGTCTCGCTCTCTCATTAAACCCACACTCGCCAACTCGCCATGATCACTTTCTACTCTGACTCCTTTGCTCGCTGAAAGGATTATCTCCTGGACAGAAACAAGAGAGGAATTAACAGAACTACATACAGCAGTAAAACATGCGCATACCTTGTCTTCCCACAGCGCTGGTCCTGCCTTTAGATTTTTTTTTTAAAATTTCCGTCATCACAAAAGATGGCATACAAGATAGTGTACTTGTAAGGCTGTCTTCCGCAACATTGACAATACTCATAACGAGACTGAAGTGACTGATGAAAGTTTTACAGAAAAGGATGAAAGGATGAAGGCCTAAAATGATGTCGGAAGGCAAAGGCCGGGAATGAGGTGTTACAACAACGTGCAGAAATACGGTCACATGCAACAATTTCTTGACCTTCCCTGGCGAGAGGAAAGTCCAGGACATAGATGGAAGAAGGCCAGGCAAACAAACATTGGCCGGTTCAGTTGTCTAATGATGCTTCATAACCTTAAGGGTTAACTCACTTTACACCTCTCTCATCAACATGATCAGTTATGAAAAAGTTGATAATTAAGTCCACTTATCATCCGCCTTTATTTTGAGAGGTGGGGGGGTGGGACAGCACGAATAGAAAACAAAACAGGGATAAGAAAGTTGGGTGCTGATGCACGCACAGAGTATAATAATAATAATAATAATAATAATAATAATAATAATAATAATATTTAGATGTTGCAGGAATTTAACTAACAGAACTGTTATTGCTGTCAATTTTATTAATGGCAGCATTTTCCCGTCAGCTAAATAAATTATCGAGCGTCAATGATATATATATATATATATATATATATATATATATATATATATATATATATATATATATAAAGAATATGGATGTACTGTGGAATATTGTGCAATAGTTACTCTTCCAGTTCCTGCAATGTATACTAAGATCACTGTTAATTAAAAAAAAAAAACGGTTTCCACATTGTGTGGAATGTGTCCGAGCGAACACGGTTGTACAGTACATTTGTCTTTTTTCCGGCTACATTTAGCTTTTTATTTAGTGCTACCACTGGAGGTTAATTTTCACTAGTATCTGAACAACGCACACCATGCCATAACTGAGGTAAAAGCTGCGAAAAGCAAAAATCTAAAGTTTCGGTGTTCTGTTCTTGCCAAAGGGATATATATATATATAAATATATTTTTTTCCACATTTGACACTATTCGGCTAAAAGTCCGGTACGACTGGAAGGCAATTTTCATGACAATTTAAAAACGGTGCGACATGCCACGACTGAATCAAGATTTTTCTTTCCCCTTGCTTCTATTCCTCTTTTCTTCCTCTTTCCCCTCTTTAGCCTTCATGCCTCACCTAGTACACCTGCCTCCACCACTACTCCTATTCTTCTGCCTCCGTCAATGCCTCTGCTATTAACACCCTCGCTCATTTCTCCACTGCCTCCTGTTACCCTGTCCCTCCCTCACGACGGTCATTCTCGCCGGGTAAGGACGCTCCCTTGCACCTCTTCCTTAGCGACTTATTTTTTTCGTTAATATCGTTTTGTATGTTATCACTGCAGAACATGGAAATGTCTGAAAGACTTAACACAGAACAGAATAGTAAGGTGTAATAATTAAAATAGAGCACTTAGGAAACGATGTTTGGGAGCTTCCTTAACCAAGAATACGGGTCTACAACCCTCTCTTTAACCTCCTGACTGACAGGTTTCATTTAAGCTGAAGGAAATCGTCTGACGAAAGTAGTAAAAAAATCCGAAGAACAACATTTTACCGCATGACTTAATAAAGATTTTTTTTCAACCTCTCACCCACGAGGAGTCTTTTCCGAGATGAATAAAACCACAATCACAGGTGGTCTTGTCGTGCGGTTTGCAAGCTTACTAACACCTCTTCCTTACCGGTTTATTTCCGATTCTGCTCCGTTACTATATCCTTGTGTGTTATTCATGCAATCTATGTCCATGTGAAAAAGAAACAAAAAAGAGGATATTAATAGGAAGTTTGGAAAATAAATAGCATAGGAAGCGGTGCTAGGGAGCCTCCTTACCCTATGCGAATACCGGCCACAGTGTCCAATGTCCATCCCGTGGCCAACCCGTAACGAGGTATCGATAGCACTTTGGCCAAACAAAGGGAATCAGGCTCGTGTGTTTATGTATTAGGAAATTTTTTAAAATAAGGTCTTCGAGTTGGGTATATTTAAGCAACGTCAAGCATGTCTTCAGTACAACAAGTGGTGGTTGGGATTAAGCAATTAAAAGATTCAAGACGGATCAACATTTATTCAGGTATGGCAGGGGGACTCTTAAGCCACGAGTTCAGCAAACAAACTTTGAATACAGCCATGTTTTGACTGTTAACATCAGGAGTGTTTAAGGTACCGGTAATCAATGAAAAGCCTTCATACCAACGACAGTCACTGAATGGGTTTTAGCCAATACGAGTTCGTACGTAGGCAGAATTAACACCCAAACAATTATCGCTTGCATTTAACCAATACACTTATTTATAATCAACAGAGGAAAGAAAATACTCATTACTCAAGGAACATACTTTGTTCTAATATACGATCGACTTAGAAGCACAGCACGGGTGTCCGAGGTGCGAGCTGAATGTTTTATCTACTATCCACCGCCACCCTTCAGGAACACTAACTCACCAGAATGTTATAAACGCTGCAGACACTGATATAGTGGTGATTTAATAACCCAAGCTCCGGGACATGATTTTTTAAAAAGTCTCCTTAGTAAAATCTTTTTGTTGTAAGTCAATCCTTTCAATATATTTACGTCTTTTAACTCTTTGCACTGAGGGAGTTAATGAGTATGCCAAAAGCAAAAATTACATATAATTTCTTCACGGCGAAAGGCCTCCCTTCAGCTGAAAAAAATTAAAAGTTTGGCGGGAAAATGGAATTACGTACAATAACGGAAGTAAGAGGATCAGTGACGGGGAGGCCCTTTAGGTGGCAGATGGGAGGGGGAGACAGAAGGGAGGGAGCGACGCAGTGGGAGAAGTGTTAAACAGAGGTAGGAGGAAGGATTGAAAATGAGAGAGAGGAGAGAGGGCGAGATAGGTGAAAGGAGAGAGACAGCAGGAAACGAGGATGACAAGATAAGGATGCAACAAAGACAAGGAGAAAATACGATTGCCTGGAAAAAAAAATGTTTTAAATTATAAGTGATATCGATGTTTACATGGGAAAGAAAAAATATAAGAAAAATGTGCCTGAACGAGGACTTTAGAACACGAAAACCCTGAATATTATCCTTGTAATTAAACCTACCTGAAGGGACTGAATCACTGGACAAACAAGAAAACAGCTTATGTTACATACAGTGATATAGGAAACTAAAAAAAAATAAGAATAAACACACACACACACACACAGGTACCAAGTAAATGTTTATTCACCTTACCTGTCTGTGTCTGCCTGCACCTACGTCCAACACTGTCTTCAAACCTTAAGTCCAAACCTAGCCACAATAAAACATCTGATTTAATTAACGTTACTGTCTCCTCTATAGCACAGAAAGAGGACGTGAGGGGAGGTGTGAGAGAATAGTAATGGTCCCTTTATACAGGAGACGGAATAAGAGCAAGAGATGGACAACTGCATGACGGTATGATATTTATATTATGCAAGGAGGGGGTGAAGTATGGTAGTAGGTCTCAAGTCAAAGAGCTGTATGAAGAAACTGGGAGCTATATTTCTCCTGTAGTAGCCCAACAAATGGTGATGATGATATGTTGATGATGATGATGATGATGATGAACTGGCAGAAGAAGGTTCAGTGCTCTGAGAGCCTCGTATGAAGGAGTCAATGTCGTAGGTAACCAATGTAAAATCTGGAACGAGACGTTTGGCGTAAAGATTGACAGAGAAAACAATCCGTCTATAAATTAATAAAAAGGAATGACCAACGTTGCTGAAAGCTGTACCGGTATAATTATAGAGTAAGAGAGAAAAGTGGGTGTATTTAACTTTATGATGGACCTCCCCCCCAAAAAAAAAAAAAAAAATGCCGACATGGCCACTTTAGGGATTTGGCTTGTCATATAAAAAGAAAAATCTTAGTCTTCATAATAATTTTCAGCATAATAGTTTAGCTTAAGCCTCTGGAGACCATTTATGGGGGATCCTAGAAAGTTTCCTTTAACTGTCCTGGAGGCTCTAAATGGGCTGCAAAGGGTTAATTTCAACTTGGTTACTCAGTAACTCAGTGACAAAGGTGTTTCAATGCCAGCCCCCGTGAGAGTCTTGGCAATTATTGACGGGGAAAATGATGCTTGAAGACTACTTGTAAAATATGATGTACAAACTGACGACTGAAAACTGATACAGAACTGAATGTTGAGACTTTATGATAAAATCTAGTGGCTGAAAACTGACAGAAATTACGGGGGGCGATGACTGATGAAATAATATATTGCTAGAAGTTGTCTGTCAATGAACTAAGGTAATGGGTAGCTGATAAGGTCATTTGTTAGTAAAGAGAGTGAACACACTGTTAGGTATTTCTTGGGGCTTTTAACAGCGCATACCAGTGCACAAAGAGTCATAAAGATTACTAAAGATTAGTGTGTGTCATACAAGGTACTGGTGTGCAAGTGTGAACAACTATGATTCTGTGTGCGTGAGTGTGTGTGGGGGGGGGGGGGAAGCTGTGTGTGTGTGAGAGGAGGCAATATTGTGGCTAAGTATAAATGAGTCAGTGAGAAGGTGAATGTGAGTACGTGGTGTCAGTAATAAGGTGGATGAACAGATGTAACCAAGTGAGTCAGTAATTAGCACCACACTGTAACTTCTCCCCAAATGCTAGTAATAAAGGAAATCTGATGTAGTAAAGGGACTGGATGTGACTGGTGAGTTGGACGGAAGATATACCATAAAATATGGCTACATCTTGGTTACAGATACAAAGTCTGATATATAGAGACAAGTAAATAACAGGAAGACTTAAACATACTGACTGATGGAGATACAGACCCAAACATCGACAGTTGGTAAATATAAAGTAAGAAATAGTTTCATAGGACAGAGATTTAGTACACAAATAAATCGCATACAATTTTACTGCTCTTCTGAAAACTTCTCTGCCACAGCTTAGACTACGTACAGTATTTCACAGCAAAATACCCAAACCTTCTAACAAGGATACAGTTCATAGCTATCATGGTACTCTCACCTTAATTTAGCCCACCCACCTTTTTTGTTTTTGCGTGATATTTGACGTAGCTCACACGCAGAAGACAACACTACGACCCCATGTCCCTTTCAATACATTATTTCGTGACCAGCATCGCAGTGCAGTGTTTATCCCTTGCTACAAATCAGCATTCAAGATGGAGAGACGGCACTTTTAAGGCCAAGTTAAAGTAAAACGAGTACAGTAACAAACACCCAAGCATTTTCACCTTCTCTTCAGGTCTTCTCTTCTCCCACGCAACTTACAGCAACACCAGCGGTCTTTTAAGAGTTGTCTTAATAAATAAAAAGATCCCCTATGGCGACAGAGGGAGTAAGAGTGTTAAGGGCAAACGAACAAGCCTGCCACGTGTCAAGATAATGGGGTATTGAGTAAACCGGACCCAGCTGTTGAGAAAAAAACAGCGAATAAATTAAACCAAACTGCGTGTAAACAAGATGGCTGGACTGAGAGGGTAAGACATAAATATTCACTAACACAATATCCCCACACGAGAGCCGCCGTAAATCATCAGGTATATTTCTCCCCAACTTCCTCTTCTTTGTATCTTACGTGTGTGCTACTGACTGAACTCAATCTTATTCCTAACTCTCCTGTTTTCGTTTTTTTTTTTTTAATGTTTCCTCATCTTATAAACATTTTCTTTTCCTCCTCCTCCTTATCAGCATTCTATTACTCTCCACAGTTCTGTTGCACCCACAGGGGGGGCCAAAAGCAGTGTTTCTCCCTGTGTTATTCACTCACTCACTCGCTCATTAAGTTACTGTACGTTCTTAAAGGATGGAATTCAGGCTTAATGGGGGGAGGGGGGTTTGAATGCGTAACTTTGCACAGTGGTAGAACTTCACTCGGGCCAGGTTTTAGGAAAAGTGTCCCTCACTCTCCCCCACAGGGGGTGGCCACCGGTATTCCCGGCCAAAGCCGTTATGCACGGTCATAATATCTCACCTAAGAACATGAAATTTTACACAGTAGTAGAACTTTACTAGAACCAGATTTTAAGCAGGGTGGGACTTCCCCGCTGCCATAGGGAAGGCGGTCCCCACGGATGTCAACGCAGTATTCCCCCCCCCCCCTCAGTAACACGAAATTGTGCAAAGCGCTAGACATCCATCTGGGCTGGATTTTAGCCAGGAGGAATCCTTGGAGGTCGCCCCTCCTCCATTAATAATTCTTTCCTCTTATATTACTGCAGGGGTGAATGAGGCTATCAAAGGTGTTCTTTGTCTTGTTCCTTTCATTCCCCTCCTTCTCACCTTCCTATTATATTCGCATTTTCTCTTTCTCTCTCCTTTTCTTCTCTGCCACAATGTCTTCCTCTCCTCTTCTGTCGCATTCTCTCTCCCTCCCCTTCCCTTCCATAATCCCTACCGTGCTTCTCGCCTCCCCAAATCTCTATCCACATGCCTACGTAGGATATCCTTACCATCCCCCCTACTCCCGACACACATAACTACTTTTTCTCACCCATAAACATAAAACACCTCCAGCAACCTGTAACCACTTGAAGTAACTTTTACAGGCACTTAACTAAAAGTTTTCAGGTATTTGTAAATCATATTAGTAACTTGTCACAGTCATACATAACTACTGTATCACTTCTACCAACAACCCACAACCACCCACCTCCGCCCACAACCTCACCAAACACCCCTACTCACCCACAGCAACCCAGCTCCACCTACGACCTTCAAACTTCACGCAGCGTCTACCCTAACGTTGTCTGTACCCATCAACATCCCATCCATTTACTCCTCTCATTCTATCATACCCACCCACCCTCCATCTATGATTCTCAGCCCCTCCCAACACCATCATTACTCCTCCAGTGCCCAACCCCCCTCTGTCCTCCCACCATCACCCCACAGCACAACCCCTAGTCTCCCCTGCCCAAGACACACCTCCAGCACCCCGCCAGGTTCTCTCATTCTCCTCCCACCACCCTTACCCCTCCCAACCCTAGTCTTCCCTATCCAAAACACTCCTCCTGCACCTCGCCAGGTTTTCTCATTTTCCCCTCCCCACCCTCACCTCCCAGCGCCATCTCTACACCCCCCACCAACCCAGGACTCATTTTTAGCACCTTTCCAGTTTCTTTCTTTCTTTTTTTTAATCTCACCTACCCCCACCTCCCTCACTATCCCTCCTCCCACGCCTACTCCTCCCCTACCCAAGAAACACCTCCATCACCCCTCCTGGCTCTTTCACCCCCCTTCCCGACCACACCATGAAAAGTCAGCCGATAACCACCTCATAAAGTCCACCCCAAGCACCATATCCTCGTTAATTTAGGATGTTCCCCTAACTCCTCGCCAGCCAACTTGCTCTTAGAACCACACCCTCTCAGCCACCACCCAAGACTCATGGACGGTCTGGGTGAGATGAAGGACTATACATCAACATACTGGGTGACACAGACCACTGTTTCATCAGTAGGGAGAAAATTACCTTAGCTAAATACAGGAGACAGAAGAAGGTCTGAATCTACGGACAGTTGGCCGACTCGTAGTACAGCATCAGTTCTTATCTAATAGGTCTCGCATAAGGTAGCCTATGTTATTATTCCCGTGTACGCTTTGATGGAACAACAAACAAGTAAAAAATGGCAGTTCAAAATGTTTGGTTGGTGTTGATACTGGCCCACTGGGTAAGGTGAGGTGGCAGACCGGTGTGTCGAGCAGCCAACCAGGAAGCATTCCATATGAAGCAAAACCTGCTGTTTGACCGCACATGGTCACAGCCAGCCTCTTGCCCCGGACTGGACTGGTCTTTCGGAGGGGGGAAGGAGGGAGGGGTAGGCAGGAAGAGTTTTAGGAAAGTCGGAAAGAGAAAGAAGTTCGGTAGGGAGGTGAGGGAGATAAACTAATAAGGGAAATTATGCAAGGTGATAAGGTTAAGTGGGAGCATCCACCATCCACTCACTCGATATTATACTACTTTCAGGTGACTATACACAAAATGATAAACCAAATGGCTTCCAGTAACTTTGGAAACCATGTACAACGCTGGGTGGTAACCATATAACCAACAAATGGATGCCAGGTGGTGTGGTGGGTTAAGACACCGTACTCACATCGCACGTGACTCAACAGCGCTAAATCCAAGGAAGGTGTGGGTTTACTGCTCACATAATTCTACTCCGGGACGGGAGACTGGTCACTCTCGACTTAACTGTGGACATAGTAACCTAAATCTGAACCCCTACAACCCTGATGAGACAACATAAGTTTGGATGATGGATGGATTAATGGACAGATGGACTGTGTAGGCGTGAGACGGGATGGATGGGTAGCAAAGAGGGACGAGTGTGGAGTACGCGAAGGAAGGAGAGTTGGAACGTATGTCTGAAGGAAAAAGAAGAGGGGGGAGGGGGGGAGGACGGGTGCTGGTAACCAGAAACAAACAGGTGGACGACGGGAGACAGTGACGAGGTGAGGGCAGTTGGCAGTGACAGTTTGCAATTGTGGTATGGTAGTGGATATGATGACAGGGGAGAGGGAGGAAGTGCTCGAGCGCGTGGAGTCCGTTTCCTCTCCCATCGCCAGCTCCCCTCACCGTCAGCCACCTGTGACTTAAGCAACAGGTGTGACTGACTCCAAATTCCGGCTGGTGATGACTGAACCATTAGGAAAACAAAGTCTCGGAGCTTCCACGGCCACACACACAATTGCACACTGCCTTATACGCAACTCAGATACACAGGACACTAATTTATGGAGCTTCAAGTGGCCAACTGGTCATTACAGAAGACAGTTTCATAGCCTCTGCGTGCCTCTCCTGACCAAAGAATAATTAGCTACTGTTTGAGGGATGAGGAGGAAGTGAAAATGGAACTAGAAGGAAAAGGGGTAGGTGGAGGGGGAGATATGGTAGGGAGATGGTACTGTATGTGAGGGAGTTGGTGGGGAAGGAGGAAAGGGGAGAGAATAAGGCAGAAAAAAGGGAGGAAGAAATGAGCAGAGTAATTAGGGAGTGCATGGAAGAACAATGAGGAAGGGAGGCAAATGTATAAGGTGTATAGAAACTGGGGAAGGATTAGGGTGGAGAAGCGAAGACCTAAAAGAAAAAGAAAGAAATAGAGACGTACAACAAAGACTGTGTGATTTTCTTATTTGAATTTATGTCCTGGAGCAACATAAATGTGCCAAAGAACTAGATTACATGTGTAAGGAAAGGAGAGGACAAAAGAACACTCTCTCATCCACTTGTTCCTCGGTCACATTAGCTGCTTTGAATAAGGAAGAACAACACTAACGATATGTGTAATATGAAGCTATGATATTGGAATTTACACCGTGAAGAAGGAATGGAAACTACGATGTCTAAATAATAAGATAACTCTATAAAGAAATAATGAGAAAGTGAGCTGTGAAGTATTTGAGGGCGTGATGGTTGTGTGATGTCGATGACGGCAGGATTAGAGATATCTGTGGCTGTGGTAAGAGGTGGTAAAATTACGTGACTGTGATGGTGGAAGTTTCAGTGTGTGGTGTGGTTGTGGTGGTTGTGGTTTAGTCAGCTGGCTGAGGTGGTGGAAGCTTCAGTGTGTGGCTGGCTGTGGTTGTGGTGGAAGCAGTAAAGTCAGGCGGCTGTAGTGGTGGAATTTCCAGTGTGTGGTTAACTGTGGTTGCGGCAGAAGTGATAAAGTTACGTGGCTGTGGTAGTGGAAGCTTCAGTGTGTGGCAGACTGTGGTTGTGGTGGAGGTGGAGTGAGTATGAATGGTTTTGGTGAATGTAGGAATGGTTTGTGATGTGGACTAAATGAATGAATGTTAAGTAACTCTCTGAATTATATAATTGATGGGGCTTTGATTTAACCGCAGTCCTTCGCCTCTACTCAATCCACTTTCCATCAGACACTCTTCCAAACTAGAGTGTAATCCTTCACCATATCTCCATCCACCTACCAGCATAAACAGCCTGGGGCAACAGTCAGATACACTTGAAAATATCATGACACCTGTAAAACATACCCTGGTTCTTGTCTCACACTGTATATGCACTTCAACCTTTTTACTCATGTCGGCAACTCTCTTCCTTTACAGAACAAAACAGACTTTCCATGTTTTCCTTTCGTACTAATTTTATCATGGCAGATTTTAGGTACTACATGATTATCCTCACTTTTTCCTGCCGTATTTTTCTTCAGACAGAGTAGATACCACAGTTATAAACCAGAGTGCCAAATGAATAATAGTTTGCTTACTAGTATCTTTTTTTCTTTTTGTCAAACGCTCGACCTCCCATCCACTTCACTATCAAGCACTGATCCGATAGATTAACAAAAAATACCTCACAGTAGATCTGATAATACAGTAATTAACCCTGTATGCAAATTTCCTTACAAATAATACCGTATACATTGAATTCATTTAAATATATTTAGACCGTACGAATATGCAAGTAAAACTATTAAATGTCAAGGGTTTATTCAATGTGGCAGGAACACCGACTTCGCCTCATTACACAACAGGAGAAATTCAACAGTAAATTCTCCTTGCAAACCCCTCCCCCTTAAACACACGCATACAAAGCAACAGGACACGAACAAGGCAGTGAACAATGTAACAAGACAACGCAACACAACATCACACACACACACACACACACACACACATTACAGTGTTCCTTGAGTGACTTTCTCTTACCCTCAAATACACGGCCGAGATCATTCGACAGGATAACTTAGGAGTCACATTTGGAACCAAACACAGACAAAATTTTCAATCCCTGGGTAACTTGTATATCCTTGTATTTACTTTCTAAATTCTTTTCCTGCCCGTACTGCTGTGCCGGGACAGTGACGTGCGGCTCGTTAAGTTTATTTGCCCAACTTTCCGGCTGTTTCAGTGGCACTGTGCCTTGCGGTGTGTGGAAGGGGCGATTACCAAAACCAAAATACCAAATACCAAAGCCACTGAGCACAGGCGGGTCAGAGGACAGGTATTTTGTTCTCAGGTGCTGGAGAGGGACGAACCGCCTGCTCTAGACAAATAGCGTATATAAGCTGTGAGATTATCTATGAAAGTTGTAACCTCCGCCCTCAGCCATAGTCAATAGGCAGGGTAGAAAAGTATAGTATTATATCGAATCCTTCATTAGTGCACCTAAACCAGTACTTCATGATAGTCGGCTATGTTTCTATTTAACTACTTGGGTCTGAAAGGTTTTACAAAACCTTACAAAAACACAGACGGTTGCCTGAACAACACACTAAGCACAGAGTCGTTCTTGAGGAATTATCATCCAATAATTTTTAGTATAATAATATTCTGAACCAATCCAGGCTAAATACTCGGCTTAGGGAACTCTGTATTCCTCGATTCATCATTTTATGGAGTGGTGTTGCATTTCCTTAATTAATCCTATTTATGACCTACAATTTTCTTCAACTTAGGAGCACCACGATTCGTCACAGGTCAGTACTCTCACGGTTAATGTTTTCTGACAAGTAATTATCCAGATTTTGTGGCTTCTTACCAAATTATATGACATCCAAAGTCCACCATTAAGGTTCAAAGTTTCTGTACGTTTTTCTGTTTTATAAAGCCAGCTAAAAGAAATATGGATACTGGCACGGAACAATTTTTAAAGTTCTGGTGACGTCCGTGTTTATGTGAGGCTCTTGTTACCTGCGTCTATCTCCCCCCCACCCTCTACTACACAGTCCCTCCTCGTGTACACCAGGCCAATTACACTGCTGACTGATAGCATCCCGTGTTGTTGGGTGTTGGTGTGGCTGAGGTGACAGCAAGGTGGTGTCAGGCTAGTTCTTAACACACATACACGAAAAACAGATAACACATATTAGGGTTCAGTGGAAGGTGTGTGTGTGTGTGTGTGTGTGTGTGTGTGTGTGTGTGTGTGTGTGTGTGTGTGTGTGTGTGTGTGTGTGTGTGTGTGTGTGTGTGTGTGTTGTTACGGAACAGAGAAAGATAATGTACACTTTAAGTGAGAATACTAAAAATCACTACTGTCCCGTAAAGTTCCAGGTTCAAAACAAAGAGTTAGGTAAAATTACAAGTTAAAGTTTAATGCTCAAACTAACAACAAAACATTCAGGACTCATAAGGATAATGTAATGGCAAAAAACAGGTTAAATATATGGTTAACTGCAATAGCCTCTATTAACACGAAATTAGCAAGAGTAAATTTATCTAAGTCAGCCCTGATAAAATGAAAATACACTGGGTAATGCTCAGTTAATGCAAGATAAATTATTACAGATACAAAATAATATTAAAACTGGCTGACAAAATGAATCCTACATAAATTACAAAAACTTCACTAGGCCTACAAATCAACACCTTATGCTATACAGTACAAGGAAAAAATGCAACAACAGTTATACTCAAATTACACAGCTGCTAGATGGTTGGAGACTTCCGGAGCGCTCACAACAATAACTGTACAGGGGAGGACAGAGATGTGAACAAAATGAGGAGTAGATCTAAGTGGCAATGATGCAGAGACTGAGCTCATTATATAGGGGTCAGCAGAGCTTGATACAACTTGTAAGAAGGACGCGCAAATGAAGCCATGGGGACAAAGAGCTGACAATCCTACTCTGAACAACAGAAAGGACGACTTACTCTACTATAACGGTAGAAGGGGGGGACTGAGGTAGAACACGCTCGTGATCAAACATGCAGCATACTGTGCGTTAAAATTACACAAAGGATGATGAAATCATAGGCTATGTAACAGTGTGTGTGTGTGTGTTTATATACCCCTCCATCACACCCTCTCACATTCTCCCATACCCTGCCATTGTCTTCACATCAAAGTTCTACAGGTGATATTACATCCAATTTGCAGGCTGCTGACGTTGCAACCTCGTAGTTAAGTTGTCGGTGGAAGCATACAATGTTAGTTTATCCCCGCCATCTGGTCATTGGTGGCAGTTTATAAAATCTCCCACGTATTTTGGCCGCAATAAGCATGTGAGGTGAGCCAGGCGAGCACAGTAGTTATGTCCACCTCATATGGTGCCAGCTGTAAAAACAAACACTGTAGGTGTGTAAAGACTGTTGCGATACTTGATCCAGGCTTGGGAAGTATCTTTGTTTATAGCTGTCTGATATCGGTGGAATACAAACTTGAGATATGAGCAGTATCTACATGAATATATACCTAAACATCTGCACAATATTTGCAATCTAACTGTAAGGCAGTATGACACTGAAATAATAATCCAACGCCCCAAAATTTGCAACATATGACCAAAAAATCTGTATTTCTTGAAATGCGTGCAGTATTAACTAAGAAACTGCCTCTTGAAACTTTACCACAAAGGCAAAATATAAGAAACCGCCTCTTGAAACTTTTCCACAGAGACAAAATTGCCTTAATATTCTGGTCAAACAACAGCACTAGGTATTAACAACACTTAAACGCACTGCTTTCGGCGCAGCCTCTATATTTCTTCAGTGGTTTTCTGGGCTTATTCCCTGTACAAAAATCGATTGTCCAACATGTGCTGTGCATGCTCTAAATTATTAAACTTTCCCTTATAGTTTTGCTTCGGATAATTTTTCAAAAAGTAACAAGTACCGGTATTACTGTAAGGGAATCTTGCTCACCTTCAACATTTATTCGTGTTGGGCTCTTCTGGTTGCTGCTTCGGGGTTTCCATCATTTATTTTTATATTCATTAGAGTTCTGTTTATTCTCTCTTAACAAAACCTTCAGTAATAATAAAATCATCACGTGTCCCAACGCGTTATACAGCATGAGACAAACCAGGTCCCGTATCCTCGCTGGGTAAGGAGGCTCCCTAGCACCTCTTCCTTCACGATTTATTCTCCTGACTACCTATTAATATCCACTTTTTTTGCTCCTTATATCGTATCTTTTTAATGTCGACACTGATTGCATGAATAACAAACACGAAGATACTAACAGAGCAGAATCAAAAATAAACCAGTGCGCAAGAAAGTACCGCCTCAGGAAATTTAAACGCAATCTCTTCTTCACTTAGTAACAGGTGACGCATTAGAGAACCTTTGAAGGACCAACACTAGATTAAGATGGAAGTGAAGAAGACAGAGGGACGGGCAGAATTTTATGTGCTGCAGCTGATAAGAGATAAGGTGAAGTGTGGATGTTTGAGAGAGAGAGAATGTGTGTGTGTGTGTGTGTGTGTGTGTGTGTGTGTGTGTGTGTGTGTGTGTTCGCGCGATCTTGTGAGATTAGGCAACCACATTCGGATATAAGGTCTGTCAACTCTGTCTGTCTGTCTCTCTCAGGAGGGACTGGTGGATGGGGGTATTTCTCTCACTCCTCTTCTCCAAGAAAGTATCCACTACACTCATATCCTACACTGTAACAGAGCCGTGTAGATCATCTCTCCACCTGCTGCTGTTTGTTTCCCTTCGTGCTCCTTCTATATGTCTTCTCTTTCCGTCCCTGGGTTGTCATTCTGTCGCCTTAGATGCTTATTTGTTGTGTGCTGCACGCGAGACATGCAGCTGTTCATGCCCACTGACTGGTTCTTCGTAAAGGAGCTTATGTGCCATTCTGTACAATCTAGGCGTTGCACGGTAAAGAATCTTATGAGCCACTGCGTATAACCTCAGCGTTCTTTACTGTGTTTATATCACGTCCTAACCGAGAAATGACGAGGCTGGTAAGAGTGGTAAAGGACATAACTGACACCAGCAGCCTGACTGTGTGTGGACATATCGAGAATTAATGAGTGTTTACACAAGGCTGATCGGTGGCTGTCAGACTCACTGCTGATGCTGGCAGTGACAACACCAAATCACTGTCAGTTTGGTACTTCTCGCTGCGCTGCTTCGCCAATATGGAAAGGCTGTGAGGGGGTCGTCTACTTTGCTACACACACACACACCATCAAAACGAGGTAGGGACATCATTCACGTCTACTTGGCAGGTTTCAACACATAAGACGAGTCGAGAGTATGATGTACTTGGTCGACTACTTGCCTATACCAACACCAACTGCAGCACCAGCTCTGAAGAACAACAGCTGCTGTTAGTATGGGGCTTGTTTTGTTTAGTAATGATATGATACGGTTTCATTTGGTTGTTTCCTCTCCATCATGGCCTCTACCTCCCCCCCCTCCCCTCGATACACACACACACACACACACACACACACACACACACACACACACACAGTAAAGCAGCAAGTTCAGAAGCACAAGGTAGATGTGTGATCACATGGGGCTTAGCTGGAGTGAGGCCCCAGGAGTGTGAAAATCGACAGGGCACTGCTACAGATACCACTGCATCTAAAACAAACATAGTTTTAAAGGAGTTAATGATTACTTTCTAACCTCACATCAAGAGGTTTCCCGATCAAGTAAGGTAAATGTTGAAAATTGGTACAAGGTGGCCACGGTGTCTCTCCATCACCGTGAAAAACTGGACCAATAAGTTTGCCATTATATGGACATTTTTTTTTTTTCCGACTCTGGCCATAGGCTTCACAGCCCATTCCCTGAGGTTCAGCAGTGCTCTTACGTACCATACATCTCCATATGTCATACTGAATGCAAGACTGGTGAACTGGAATTAGCGTGGGCGTTTTTACATGTCGGCGGGTCTATAGTAGATCAATAACGTCTACTTTTAATGAAATTACTATCTTTTACACTATTCCCAGCCCAAGCCAGGAATCGAGCCCGTGTCCATTGGGACAGCACACCACCTATCTGCCGACTCGTCCACCACCTCCTTATACACAAAATTTTCATAAGTTTACCATCCTCCCTTTAAAGCTTCCCACTCCCTCTCTGTCTCCACCCACCTTTTCACAAGCCACCCTCTGTCTCTCCCTCCCACCCACGATGTTTCTATCTACTTTTCATTCCCCACCAACCCCCCGTCAACCCCACGTCCTGGCTCTCCCTGTCCCCTTCTTTTCCACGCAGCATCCTCACACGTCGCTAACCAATCCGGTTGCCCATGAGTAATTCTGTATCTAGCGATGGGGAACAAAAAATTATGCTAAATGGTACTTTATAAGGGCGCACTAATGTAACCCAACTTGTGACAGCGAGTGTGCTACTCCGTCAACACCAAGGGGTCAACACTACACTCGTTTTACTCTAACTTGGCCTAAAACTGCTATTTTCCCATCCTCAATGCAAAGCTGTAACAAAAGATTAACAGCAGGAAACGAAATACTCGTATGATGCTATTCACGAAGATGTGCTTTGGGAAGGCTGTAGACGCATTGAAATGTCTCTTTCTGCCACTGAGTTACGTAATGTAAGCTGCCAAAGGACGAAAATCTGGTCCATGTTAATGTGAAACAAATATGATGACACCATCACCCATATTAGCACACTTACCTCTTGCTACGTCTAAATCGTTTTCGTCACGAAAAATGTCGGTAAGTTGTTTTTTATCTCTCTTATCAGCATCTCAGCAAGTCCATCCAGCTTTCACTATTATCATACGCGTTCATCAGCCAGTGCCTTTCCCGTTACTCCTATACTGGGACTCCTCCTCCTTTTACCATCGGCCGTAAAACAAGGTTATAAACTTCAAGATAACATCAGGATGTACACACAAATATACTGACAGAAACAAGACACGACAGAAGGAGTATAAGACCAAGAAAACGCAATAAAGATTAAAAAAGAAGCAAAGAAAAGAGTGGATGATAAGTACGGAAGAATGATCACGTGAAGGAATGCTGAATCGCGCTCTAAGGCCGAAGGGAAAACTAAACTTCAATCCTATTAAAGTGCTTTCCCTTTGGCCTTCTGACGCGATTCAGTGTTGCACCCCCTGGACGCCATCACTTGATCAACACAAAATGATGGCAGACAGTAGCAAAGTGGTCAGTATTAAAAACTTCCACAAAGAATGATGGCAGTACGTAACATTTTGACAATGTTGGAAATTCGAACAAAAAATGAAGGTACCAAGTAACATTAAAATAATTTAAAGAAATTTCCATAGAAAATGATGGCAATATGGCGTACCAAATCCATTTTTTTTTTCCCCATAAAAAAATGATGGTAGCATGTAACACCAAATCAATGTAATCTCTAAAAGAGGCATGCAAGTACATAAAGAATTATGGGGTGTTGCATGCTGGATATGAATTTTGGATGCTGCAGTTGTTTTGGGAAAGTATAGCTCGTTTGGATGACTCAAAAGCATTCGGGGGCCGAATGCTAATCGCCCGACAAAGTATGTTGTTGGATAAGGTAAGTTACCTTCAAAACAATTTTGAAGAAAAATCGAAATACCCTACGAAATAATCACCGCGTTTCGAAAAAAGCGACAAAAATGATGGTCCAATTATACAGTATAGCATTTATTTTCAAGATACTTCAAGTGAATCTAGTAACTGTAGTAAATGAATCGGCCGCGATTTAAAAAAAAAAATATGATACTATGATACAGTACCTACTTTCAAGATACTTCAGGTGAATCACGTTAATGTAGAATGTGAATCGCGGCCTTCGACGAAGATGGTCTTATGGTACCGGTATTTATTTTCTAGATACCGTACTTTAAGTGTATCCTGTGACTGCAGTAAGGGAAGCACAGCGCCGAAGTTATAAATGTCCCTCTTACCTCAGTTAACTTCTTTTATTTAGCTATCTCCAGACTAGTTTTTGCAACTTAGAACCCCCATCGTAGTGAAGGGATAATGCTGACATGTTAATCCACCAGTCCGAAGTCTCCCCTAAGCTGAACAGTTTGCCTAAAGATAGCATAACAAGCAAAAACTGACGCCAATCAGTGTGTGTTTAAGACAGACTGGTGGCTATGATAACCAGGCCGGTATAAAAGTACTTCCATGTGTACACCCACACACACCCACACAGGCCTCGTGGGTATAAGAACAAGTTAGGACTGTCCTTTGTCAGGCTGGAGGCACTAAATGTCACCTCGTGCAGTTATCGATGAACACCAAAGCTGAGTGATGTAAGAGGGAACTACGCTTCTGTCACTCTTGCTGTGGCAATAATGCTGCTTGCGTCATTAAACGGCTTTGTGTGTTTGTCCTCTCTCTCTCTCTCTCTCTCTCTCTCTCTCCGTGTGTGTGTGTGTGTGTGTGTGTGTGTGTGTGTGTGTGTGTGTGTGTGTGTGTGTGAACTAAGGTCAAGGTCGATAATAAATAGTTCTCTTACCCCACGCTTTACGAGGTAATAATTGGCGGTGTGTCTCATCAGTGTTTATAGATATGATGCAAATACACTTCGTGTCGTAATTCACGCGATTGGTGAAAGACAGAGAGCTATATAGATGATGTTTATTGACCACAAATTTACAATACTGCAGAACATAAAACTGGGCAGAAAATAACATCTTACCTGCGGTGGAGTTAATATCTCGCTTTATTACCTGCATCTGCCTTATCATCTCACCATTAAGAGCCATGACCATTTCTGTCTCGTGCTAAACACTACACAAACTCACTCCAGTATATCATGTCTTCATACCAACTTCCATATCTGTCTCACACTCCCTAAAGCATTAATTCTGAAGAACTGAACATACACTACTGTCACTTGAAGCTTTTAGTGTATTATTAAATGGTTTTCTAATCCGTTTTTTCCTTCTTTGCTCAATCAACGAATAGTCACTCTGATGGACGGTGTACTTTCAGCTACCATTAGCCTCACTTGCACAGCAGCATTTGCAAAGTTCTAAGAATTACAATAAAACAGACGCATAAAAATCTTGATTACGCCTATATGAGTGACAGTACTTTACCATTTTTACATTAACCTGGCCTAAATTTGCACTCTCTCCTTCTTCACTGCTGACTTGTAGCAAAAGAAAAACACTAGAAGATGGCGTTAGTCACGAAGAAGCGCGATGAAATGGGTGTTAGGCCGTAACAATGTCTTTTTCTGCCACTGAGCTGCGTGAAACAAGCTGCAAAAAGGACGAAAATCAAGGCCAAGTTAAGATGAAAAGAGTATGGATGATGCCTTCTGGATAATCTGAGTGTGAATAACCAGGTATTCAAATAACCAAGGCCCGTATTCATGTTAATTAAGGAAGCTCCCTAACGCCTCTTCATAAACGATTTACTCTGCTCATTACACCGTGCCATCCTCAGTCATTCCAGTACCACTATACCTAAATAAAGTACAAAACAATGTTAACCAGTCGTATCCAAACATAAATATGTAAGGAAGAGGTGTTAGGGAGCTTCCTTAACCGTCAAGAAAACGACCACAAGACTTTAAACAAATAAATCAGAGATGGATAAGGCAGAGAAGCGCTAAACAGGTCACGATGACTATTGCGTGTCTATAAAAAGTAATGAATTCTTCTCTACAACCAGTGTCCGGATGAAGAGGTACTCTGATGACCAGGTGTACGCAACTGAAATATAACTGTGAGAAGGAACAATATGCAAAGGAAAAAAAAAAAAAGTGATACAGAAAAAATTAAGGTACAGTTCTGACAGTGAGAGAGGTTATTATACTGGGAAACTCTCTCTCTCTCTCTCTCCACATGACCCTGAGGAGGCCAGCACGTGCCATTGTCAACTCAAGGGTCATGTGGCAGAGAGGCGTGAGGACAGAGAAGTTAACGTTTACTAATGGTTGGTGTGTGTGTGTGTGTGTGTGTGTGTGTGTGTGTGTGTGTGTGTGTGTGTGTGTGTGTGTGTGTGTGTGTGTGTGTGTGTGTGTGTGTGTGTGTGTGTGTGTGTGTGTGTGTGTGTGTGTGTGGTGAGTTCGAGTCATTCGATATTTATTGCATGCTACCACAGACTTCGTGGACTAAATATAAATCATATACTATTTACAGTAAAGTATCTATTTCTCTTCTGTTTGACACCTCATTCTGACCTTATCAAAAAGATACCTTACGATTTTTCTTACTTTAGCAATGACTCTTATTCAATATCACATTAACTTCTTTCCGATTTTACAAACATCTGACGAAATGCTACTGACAATACCTTCCTAAAGCTATTCTAAATGTAGACTGGCAATGTAATAATATGTGGCTGTCGTGTGTTACTTAAGATCAATTGATGACGTCAATGATTTGCTGGTTGGGAATCCGTCCACTGTCACCTTCATCACCCTCAGACGATCCCGCCTCATCTTAAAGTCGGCCACCGATCAATAGGTTCTCTGCCTACCTCTCTCGCTCTATCTGTCAGCCTTCAACTGTTTACCACACTCCATCTTTGTACTGTTCCCCGACACTTTTATCACATTCAAACGATCCTGTCCAACCTCAAAGTCGGTCGCCGATCAAGCTGCGTCTATATCCATCTCTGTCAGACCCCACCTGGTTCTCTGCCTACCACTTACCACACTCCGTCTTTTTGCTGTTCCCCGCCACTTTTCTCACACTCAGACGACCCCACCTTATTTCAAAGTCGGATACCAATCAGGGCGCAAGTGATGGTGAAGAGTGAGGGTGCAGTGACTGCTGTTGTAACAATGTTTGCTTTTTAGAGGATGATTTTAGCATACACTTTACTCGGAAACTATATAACATGTTTATTGGGCAAGTATGCATAGGGATATGTAGTGTGACTGGGTGGACTGGGGAGTTCCGGAGTCTGAAAGGAAACGGGGGAGCATAACATCATAGGCCTCAGTACTCTTCCCACTTCCCGCACTCTACCTGGGGATGCACAGACCTTTTTTTTTTTTTTTCCCCTAGACCTTCTGTAGCAGCTATTACCATCAACATCCACACCCGCACCCACACCAGGTAACACATTATAAATGAGAAGACCTCTTGTTAGCCAGGTCTTACAAATCTGCAATCAACTGCCTCTCGTAACTAAAGATTTGCTTTTGTAGGAAGAACAAGACACACAGGAAATTTCTGTATTTTTTCCTCGTCGTTCCTGCAGTAATAAGTGTTATTACAGAGCTCAACTAAAGTTTGTTTGCGGATCCATGTCGTGATTTTTCTGTGCAGTTCGCTTAACCTCATCCAACTTCACTCACCGTGGTACTTCAACACCACATCCCAACCACCTCCTAACCCTCACCTACCGTGCACTCCCCAGCACCAGACCCCGACCGTCTCCTGCCCTGTACTTCAACCCCGACGTCACACCTCGGCCACCTCCTCTCCATCACTCGCCCTGCCTCCCCCACACACCACATTCCAACCAACTCCAACCCCTAACCCACCTTACCCTCCCTCCAACACCACACCATAACCACCTCCCCCTCTCACCTCCCTCTCCCCAACCCCAATACCACACCTCAACTACCTCGACCCTCTCACTTACCTTATCCTCCCCCTAACACCACATCCCAACCACCCTCTCCCTTGAACTCACCCTAGCCCCAACATACACCCCAGCCATGTTCTTCCCCTCAACAACCACACTACCGATCCACACGCACACAACCACCTCCCGGACAGTGAATAAATTGACCACCACTGGCAGCCAATCAAAGGGTCAAGTTAAAGCAGTTACTTTACACCTTATACATATCTTCTTCATATCCACCTCTATGTTCAGGTCTTAACTCCTCAGGTCCACTCCATCTCATCCTTGTATACCACCGAACTTTTACAACCCTCACATCCCCTACATTACTCTACTCCACCCAATGCCCATCATTTATCCATGCTTCTCCCATCTTTCTCAAATCAAACCCTAACAGGAATCTCTTCACATCTATCTCTAACACCCTTCATATCCCTCTTCAGCTCCATACAAGTACAGCGCGTTTCTACTGCTCATCTCCAACCCCTTTTCATTTTAGCAGATGGCCAAGTGTAGTAAGACTGGAGGGTTGACTTCATCAGTAACCATGGAGAATCATTCCTGCCTTATAACCAGGGCTTCCATGCAATCACCACGGAGTATTTGAATTGTGGGAATGACTCAATTTCCTCAGATGAAAACAAACCAGCTATACCTCATCCCTTTTCACATCTCCGCTTCCTAACCCTCCCTCACCCCCACCAGATCACTCTCTCATCCCTTTCCATATTGATTCCATAACATTATCCATATACTTCCACCAGTAATTAGATACGGGAGCATACCTAGTAACCAGAGTCCGTCAGTCAATCACTAACGATTTTCGATGGTAGACATGTGCCATATTTCGAGTGGCTAAACCCTTATTTTCCGTTGTTATATGCCCTGAACCTCTCTCGTCTATTACTTTTACACTCGTTCTTCCCCTCTCAAAAGACAATATTCCATTCCCTTCTCTTCCTTTTTCATGAACCACCTCAAATTTATACTGCATCTCTTCCTTTTTCTTATCACCTCCCCATTAGAAAATCTCGTCCCTCTCGTCTCTCATGATCCACCTTAACTATGTTACTGCTACTCATCATCTTTATTTTATCGCCCCCTACACACCATCAATATACATTTATCTATTACTGCCTCGTCAGCACCGTCAGCAGCCCCAGCACGCTGAATTTAAGATGAGACAACAGAATTACTCGCAATCGCTGTTTCAGTCAAGATATTCTGACTGAATTGGAAGATTAATTTCACGCTTGTTTTATTAGACCACGGGTGACCTGAAGCCAAGTGCCATTCCCTCACTTTATGATACTAGTTTAAGGTTATATTCCAGCAGTATATTATGGCATTTTTAAGACAGTGCCGTACGCTTAAAACCTGACACTACAAACTGGAATGCAGACTATGAATTTTTTATGATGACTTTTTAAGTATCTGATGATGATGAACGTATCTGGCCTTCCTATAAGGTTGCTAGCCGCGTTCTGTAATACAGGATGCAGGCTGACCATACCCAATAACCACAGGCGTTCCATAAATGACCTTCAGTAATGAGGGGTTTCCATTCCACTTTACGAGTTATAGACCTGTAGAAAGAGATTGTCCTAAGTTTGATCTTGTATCAGCTTGCGAGGTCTTATTTCCGTGCTAGTAATGCGGAGTGTGGGTTAGAAATAAATTATTCTCCAGTGGTGCCTTTACCGGGTGTAATATAACCACAAATACGTTCCCCTGGTGTGTTAGCAAGTGACATCTTCCAGGGCACATCTCATCGTTGTTACATAACCTCGCTATCCAAAACTTTCCGAGACATTTTGACCACACCACCAACCACGATATATAGACGAAGAGAGCGGTAGATGCACGGTGGACATTACTGGAAGCAAGGGCTTGCTGTGACGTCACGCTGTACAGTAAACATCCGAGGTTGTGTTGGTGTGCCACGTGTGATCGACCTGTGTTTTGGCTTTAAACTTGTTAGTCATCTGAATTAATTATCAGCTGCCTTCTTTGTGCAGTGCATGAATAACCTGGAGACTGTAATAAGCTATGGGAAAACCTAGAGTTTGTGCTGTGTACCGTTGTACGCCTGTCAAGAACAGTGACTTGAAGTACCACAAATTCCCCAGAAATGATAATTTAGCAAAGGTGTGGCTGCATAAGTGCCGTAGGCTGGACGAAGTTAATGTTAAAACAGCAGTCATTTGCCAGAAACATTTCAGTTCAGCACAAACATTTAGAAAGTTGAAATATGAGCTGTTGGGGCTCCCCACATACAGCTCTTCTCAATAGGGTGGAGTCAAAGGCTTTTCGTCTCATTAACTCTCCTCCTCTTACTGACTCCCTTCAACCTCTGTCTCTTCGCCGCACTGTTGCATCTTTATCTCTTTTCTATCGCTACTTTAATGGTCACTGCTCCTCTGAACTGTCTGCTTGCATTCCTCCACCTCTACGACGGGCGCGTAGCACCCGTCTGGCAGCAAACTCTCATCCCTTTTCTGTCCAACTCTCTAATGCAAGAGTTAACCGTTACTCCCAGTCTTTCATTCATGCAACAGGTCAGCTCTGGAACTGTCTCCCTCTGTCTGTATTTCCTCCTGCCTATGATCTCCAGTCTTTCAAACGCAGTGTGTCCAGGCATCTCAAAATGATCGGATCTTGAATTTGGCTCTCTATTGTATTATGTTTTTCTCTTGGAGGGAACTGTTACTGCGGGCTCATGGCCTTTGGTTCCTTCTTCCTCGCATAAAAAAAAAAAAAAAAAAAAACATTTCACGGAATTTAAGAAATTCAAAAGAAGACGCAGTGCCGGATCAACATCTGCCACTACCAAGACACCAGGATGGAGTTGATCATGCAGCTTACAAAGGTAAGGGAGTGAATCTGAGTAAGTGTGTAGTAAAAGGAATTTAAAAGTAAATGTACGTAAAAGCAAAATGTTGGTGTTTGAAAAGAAGGAGTATGGTACTTCATTTTACGACATTACAGTATAGATTAGAGAAAAAAAAATGAAATGCAATAATAACTTGGGTGGAGAAAGGCTAGAGGATTTGGATTAAAAGGAATACAGTACTTAAAGGTTGTTTGGGCACTTGCAGAGCACGGAAGATGCTAGAGTAGCCTACCTGGAAGTGTCAGAGTGAGGTAGAAGTTAGGTAGGGAGATCATTATTAATTTCAGATTTTGGAGTGACATTTTAGAAAAAGAAGTAATTTGTATGTACCCAAAAGTTGTGAGATGTAGCCTAGTAAAGAAGACATGAACAGAAAAATAATGGGAAAAAATGGAAGACTGAATTATGAACCTTTGCCCTGAGTTTCTCTTGACCTGTTATGCTAACGTGGGTAGACTTCTCTCCAGCCCAGTCCAGTAGAACCCCTGGTTGATGGCATAACAATAACATTAATATTATTAAGGATTATTAAGGTTGAGATAAAACCACTACCACGATTGTTCTAGCAAGCCTATCAGGTTGACATAAAGCCACTACCACGATTGTTCTAGCAAGCCTATCAGGTTGACATAAAGCCACTACCACGATTGTTCTAGCAAGCCTATCAGGTTGACATAAAGCCACTACCACGATTGTTCTAGCAAGCCTATCTGTCAGCTGACACTGTCTTTAATATTTCCTTAGGAATCCAATATGTGCCGGTATGAAATATCGAAATTACGTAATTACTTTAATAAGTCACTATATTTCTTTAACTGCTGCGTACCTACTAACTTATGATGAGAAGGACGTTTTATTTATTTATTTATTTTTTTATTGGGTCTACAGACTACAGAACACCGAGGTGGTAACTTGTAACGTGATGTCACAACCCGTCAATGTTTTGAGTGTTTCAGAAGACTTTCCGATAGGGTGATGATTTTAGGGCTCTGTGCGTCTACCTCTCTCTTCGTATATCGTGCCACCAACACATAATAACACCACAGATGTAACACAGAGAATCCCAGTAATCAAATATTTCCACGGCGTTTTGACCACATCACCAACACTCAATGGCACCACACAGCTAGCACAGGTCCCAGGGCGGAGAGGAAAAGATGTAAATACTGCAAATGAGGAGCACACCAGACGAGGAAGGCAGATTAAGTAAAAGACCAGATATGTAATGAAGAAATGAAAGCAAGAAGGTCCTAGAAACTGTCCCTCCCAGGTAACACCATTAGTCGGAGAAATGTTGATGAAGGGAGGGATGGAGGTCAGATACCCGCCTGCCTTTTAGTACTTTCATTAAGGCTTGCCATATTACAGGATGACTAACCTGATGGTTTTTATACCTGAAAAACTGCGTGCCAGAGTACTACTGTCCCTCCTTAACCAATAAGCTGTGTTCACAAGTTTCCAGGTTTTACTGAGAATTGACTGATATTCCATGCATTTTTACTTACTCATTTGTCTTTTGCCGTTTTCTTGCCACTCAATATTCGTTAATAAAAAGTTCAGCGATGATACCAAGATACTTCTATGTACTGAAGCATTTAAACAGCAGACTCTTTCAGATCACAGATTCACAACTAGACCCTCATGGATCTCGTTCCTCCTCCATGACCTCACCACATAGGGTTTGGGACCACTAATCTTTGAAAGAAGGGGAACTAAACATGTGGTGAATGAGAAAAAGTATTAGGAATTGTGGCTACAAACCCAGTCTTTACTCACAACGATTTTTCGTAGCATGCTGCCCTTATAGCCATCCATCACCAAAACAAACAGGACCTTCACTACAGCTGCAGGTGGGGTGAGGCCAGGGTGCTGATGTTTACACTGGTGGGTGGGTCCTGCTGTCTCATGGGGCATAGCAAATTGGTCAATGGCGCCTACACGAATTATCAATTATTTCAGACCCAGAAATCCCTACTCCCTTCTCTATTATCCTTCTTTCGGAAACAACTTGTTTGTTTTTATCTGGGCACCCCCTGACCCTCGACTTACTCTCATGACGGGTGGCTATGACGATGGCGGAGCTGGCCAGGACAGGTGGTGTTTAGCAGAACATTAGCGGGATATCGCTCACCAAATACTGGGGTTGGGAGGGCGGGCTGCAGGCGGGTCTGAGGTACTGAGTTATAGTCGCGTTACATCCTAGACCACCAATTGACCACATACCAAACCCTCCATTTATCTGTTTATCTATATATTGCCAGACGCTATAAGTTATGCTATGCCCACATTACAACTCAAACCATCCATTATACACACATTAAACTGGTGGCTTATCTCTGTTTCCTGCCATACGTTCAGTTCAAAGACTTCATTCAAGGTGGCCGCTACAAAAACTCTTTTATGCCACTCTTACACAACTCATCGCCACTCTCTCCCATCAATCTAAGCCGCCCTCCTCCATGTACTCCTTATAAAGACGGATATTCTTTACCACACGAGTAGCCATGTTTCAGCGCACAGTGAACCCAACACCACATCATGGGCTTAAGGTTAGCTTATGCGATTTTATCTGGGTAATCCAACATTAACATGTTCATCCCAAGGTGGAAGATTTAGGGCCCCACAGCAGGTGAAGGTCGGCCTGTCTTCCTCAATGTTTAGGTAACGCCAATGTTACCACTATATTTACAAATGCTCTGCTGACTGTATTCTATATATAAGTAATTCTGATACATATGCACTGGCAACGTATCTCGTGATGATATAAAAACACCTATCCTGTGATGAAATGAATAATACGTATTCTGCGATTTAAAAAAAAAGTATCGTGAAAAAAAAAATTATCCTGTGATTAAAAACAATATACAGTAAGCATCATGTGATAAAGTAACATATGTATCCTGTGAAAAAAAAAAAAAAAAAAAAAAAAAGTATCCCGTGATGAAAAAAAAACTCCTGTGATGAAATAAAAACATCTCGACGCATAAACGTTTCTCGTAACGTTCCTCGAAATGGATTTACTAAGGTATTATACTGATTATACCTGCATGTTTTATTGAGGCAGGATTTATTCCAATTCCCTACAGAAGACAAAAAATAATGATATAAGCATGAGGGAGACGACATAATACACAGTATGCAGTTCAAAATAATAATTCCAATATTAGCTATAAATCTCCCAATCAAAACACTATCCATAATACCTCCACACCCACAGCTACACCCACAACCACACCCACCCATTGCCATACACTTAGTGCCATACCAACACCCACCCATTTACCCACACCCACACACCCAGTCACACCCACAACCAAACTCTCACTTCCACCCACCCAACTACACCAACAGGTACTGTACATCGACTGCCACAGCCACACCCTCACACACTCAAACCCACCAACCTATCCATACCAACACCCTTACACCGATCCACCTACTCGTACTTACACACCCACACACCTACACGTCTACTGCTACACACACACACACACACACACACACACACACACACACACACACACACCAACCTACTTACCCACTCCAACATACATATGCAATGACCTACCACAGATAGTACAAAGGGGCGGTCTATACTAATGATAAAAAATTGCTCCCATATTCACACCGACATTTACCGTGTTACAACCACCTGATAAGCCTGTACTTGCACCACATATAAATTAGCTCATTACACCTCACCGCCAGGAATGGTGGGCCGGGAGGGAAGAAAGGAGGGAAGAATGGAGAGCTAAGAGGAATAGATGGAAGAAGAGTGTGGGAGGAAGGTATACGGAGTGCAAGATAGGAAAGGTGGGAGGAAATTGGGACAGGAATGGAGAGATGGAAAGGGAGGCTTGAGAGAGAGAGAGAGAGAGAGAGATTATGACAGCAATGGAGACTGGGAAAGGGAAGGAGTGAGACATGGTGGGCGGGCAAGGGCTGAGAGTAGGAAGGAGGGAGGTAATTGGGGGTGTTGATAAGCCTGGACAAATGGTATTAATTAACCAATGTCACACCCACCCACTACGCCATACATAACGCGCTACACCCAACCACGAGCCAGCCGGGCCTCAATACCGCCTCATTACTCAAGTTAGCAGCGCCTTCCATTAGTGAAAAGGCATAAGCGGGGGTGTGAGAGTGTAACGAGTATTTACGAGGTGGGACAATCAAGGCAGCCCCAGCATAGATTACGATTACGATAAGTGGCGATTAACATCTTTACGAGATCAGTTAAGTCCCTCCGCCATTAAATATCACGTGGTTGAACGAGGTGGAAAATGGGGGTAAATGAGGGAGGCTTGAAATGGTGAGAGGGGATAGTGGAAGGGCGGCGTGGTATGGCAATTTGTGTGGTGTGGTGTGGGAAGGTGCTGTCGTGTGATGTGATTTGATGTGATGTGATGTGATGTGATGTGGTGTGGTGTGGTGTGGTGTGGTGTGGTATGGTGTGGTGTGGCAGCTCCTAAATTCAACAATGCATGGCGGTGTTGTTTGAGGAAGTGATGGTGCCATTATCGGTGAACGGCTGCTCATTTGTTACGACGCAAAGACTAGGGAAGGGTGAGCACATCTTGGCAGCTGCTGGTGGTGCTGAGGGTTGACTGCTTGTGTCATTATCGTTGGCTGCTTATTTGTTATCGATGCAGTAGCTGGGGTAAGTGGGTGTGTCCTGGTAGCTGGTGGTGGTGAGGCCTGACTGCTTGAGAGGAGTGGCAGGTCAGTGACTACAGGACTGAACACGAACTAGAGTTTTATCACTTGTGCTTGCGTCTGAAACACACACACACACACACACACACACACACACACACACACATCCACCTCTTATGTTTGCCTATTTTCCCTTCCTCTTCAATAAATGTTGTGTTCCCTTCCTTATTAGACATTCGCCTTTTTCAGTACTATATCAAAGAGAAAGTTGGAGGCAAACCGATATATCTACGTAGGATATATCCAAATCTTGCTTAAACTCAATCTAAGTCTACCCCTCCAGTACGGTGGCAATTAAGTGTTATATTTTGGCTAATGTTATGATTTACTTCAGCTTGTGGAAACCCCTCCCCCATCACCCATGGAGTCAATATGTAAGGGAAAAATTATACGCTCCAGAATCGTCTAAAATTCACTAAGTCCCCATAATGCTTTAGCTTGTTCAAAATTTTTCATCTCTACATCCTGAAGGCTGATATAAGAAAAGACTGGCAATAAAATACGGTGCTAGTCACGATGAAGTGCAAAGACAAGGATGTTAAATCGTACCATCGTCTTTTTCTGTCAATGAGTTACGTGAAATAAACAGCATAAGGACAAAACTCTGGGCCATGCTAGTGTAAAAGCGTATGGTGATTAATGAATGATCCTTTTCTTTACGTTATTCAAATCGTTGAAGATGGCACAATAACATTAACTCTTAGTTTTAAAAACGCAAAACATTCTTGTGAGAAAAACAGACTGACTCCTCATCTCTGTCCTGAGTCTCGCTGTTAACGTGGATGGCAGTGGTGTTGGCCTGAACGTGTGAAACAATTCCCCCTCCCTCACCACTGTTTGCTGACGTAACATACACACAGGCATATGAGGTGTGTGTGTGTGTGTGTGTGTGTGTGTGTGTGTGTGTGTGTGTGTGTGTGTGTGTGTGTGTGTGTGTGTGTGTGTGTGTGTGTGTGTGTGTGTGTGTGTGTGTGTGTGTGTGTGTGTGTGTGTGTGTGTGTGTGTGTGTGTGTGTGTGTGTGTGTGTGTGTGTGTGTGTGTGTGTGTGTGTGTGTGTGTGTGTGTGTGTGTGTGTGTGTGTGTGTGTGTGTGTGTGTGTGTGTGTGTGTGTGTGTGTGTGTGTGTGTGTGTGTGTGTGTGTGTGTGTGTGTGTGTGTGTGTGTGTGTGTGTGTGTGTGTGTGTGTGTGTGTGTGTGTGTGTGTGTGTGTGTGTGTGTGTGTGTGTGTGTGTGTGTGTGTGTGTGTGTGTGTGTGTGTGTGTGTGTGTGTGTGTGTGTGTGTGTGTGTGTGTGTGTGTGTGTGTGTGTGTGTGTGTGTGTGTGTGTGTGTGTGTGTGTGTGTGTGTGTGTGTGTGTGTGTGTGTGTGTGTGTGTGTGTGTGTGTGTGTGTGTGTGTGTGTGTGTGTGTGTGTGTGTGTGTGTGTGTGTGTGTGTGTGTGTGTGTGCAGCGTTGATACAGATTGACCTTTGGGACTTGATTCCTTCATTCAACTCTCGTGTGTGTGAAGGGCCAGATAAGGCGTGTTGAGCATCGGTACACAATGGCCTAGACAACAACAATCCTTCTCCCACAATATACCACCTTCCCTCACACCTCGCGTCTGAGGAGGGCTGGGCTGGGTGTGTGTGGCGCTGGTACACAGAAATGTATATGATGTTACTAACAAGTGAAACAATGACGACCCCATCTTTGCTGACTGCTGATTCTTGCTAGAGTTTGGCCGGGTCTGGTGGCGTGTTGGGGCGGTGTTAAGTCAGGAATAATGACCACACTTGGGCCAAATAATGAGGGTATTAAGGAGGTAAGATCCGTAGGGCGCAATAAGTCACTGGACCAGCCAACCGAGTCATGATTCACCAGTAAATCAGATAATTGTGGATCGTGGTTCACATTCAGAATATTGTGAGAGAGACACGGAAGTAGACAGCATACAATCTCCTCCCTTAACCTAACCAAAGGGTTATTTTATTTATTTATTTTTTCATTTTTTTAGTTTTCCTGCCTCCCTCTCTGTGTTTTCCTCTACCATCCTCCTAACTATACACAGCCTCTCCTCTTGTCTTCAATGCCTTCACCACGTTATAGCAGTGGAGATGTTTACACTCTTGTTGCTGCGGGCTCTACCACACAATATCACCTTGGGACAGTCAGAATTAAATGCAAAACAAGTAAGCCGCGGAAAACAGGTTAAGTAATGGCTGAGAAATGTTTAATTTTGAATAAATTTTACCAATCAAGCCCCGGGCCCCTACGTTTCTGATAATGCAAAAAACAAAAGATCGTATGATGTTGATGATGAGGTAATAAATTACTTGGTAATATACTGAACAGGCCTGGACTAGTAATAGTTGGTAAATATCAGAGGAGCGAACACGCTGCCTATGTCCCGGCACCCACCCAAGGCCCACTTTCATCATCATCATCATCATCATCATCATCATCATCATCATCATCATCACTATACTCGTAGCTACCCAGCCTTCTCTTCCACGCTTAATTATGTTCATTATATTCCCGCCTTCATCACCTTTATTATCTGCAGGGTCATCACATCATCAAGATCACCATCATTTAGTATATCATGCCGTCTTTATCACACTCAAAACAACAGAAGCGCAGAAGGCACTATACGAAGTGGCAATATTAACAGTGAAGCAGAGACTGTATAGGAAAGTACGCAATAGAAGAGAAAAGATACACACACACACACACACACACACACACACACACACACACACACACACACACACACACAAAATACTCCAACCACTTGCAGAAAGATAAGAAAATAGAACTTAAGAATTGGTTACAGGTGTGTCTGTAGACTCCTGTGTTGACACAACCACGAGGGGCAAGATGGTGCAGTGTACTTACACTGTTTTTACTCTAACTTGGCCAAAAATTGCCATGTCTCCATCTTGAATGTTGTTTTAGGAATATATAAACAGTAGAATATGCTGCTAGCCACGAAGAAGTGCTTTGGGAAAGGATGTTGGCCCGAGTAGGCCTATTGTCTTTTCCAGCCTTTGAATTAAGTGATATAAGTTTCGAAAGAACGAAAATCTGGGCCAGGGTAGGGTGAAAAGAGTACAAGTCAGCAAACGCCACATCATCACTCAGCTACTCTCTCTCTCTCTCTCTCTCTCTCTCTCTCTCTCTCTCTCTCTCAGAATTTCTACTCACGTTTACAAGACACAAGACGTTGAAGGTAATACCAGCTAACAGGTAAATATAAAGGCAATACCTTCAAGTATCTTCACTCTGACTCCTGACACTTTCCTCGTACTTGTCGTCAGTTCTTTTCTGTAAAAATAAAAAAATAAATAAATAAATAAATAACCTTTCCTACTTTACACATAACTGAAGAAATATTTTCAGATATCCACAGGCATAATTCTGCAGAGATACATGATTCCCCACAACAATATAGCAAAGGAGCCTATGGAGTATTTTATAAGGAACAGGAGGGCTTGCACATTTTTTTTTTTTTAATGCGAGGAAGAAGGAACCAAAGGCCATGAGCCCGCTATAAGAGTTCCCTCCAAGAGAAAAACAAAATACAAGAGAGAGCCAAATTCAAGATCCATTCATTTCGAGATGCCTGGACACACTGCGTTTGAAAGACTGGAGATCATAGGCAGCAGGAAATACGGACAGAGGGAGACAGTTCCAGAGATGACCTGTTGCATAAATGAAGGACTGGGAGTAACGGTTAACTCTTGCATTAGAGAGTTGGACAGAAAAGGGATGAAAGTTTGCTGCTAGACGGGTGCTACGCGCCCGTCGTTGAGGTGGAGGAATGCATGCAGACAATTCAGAGGAGCAGTGACCATTAAAGTAGCGATAGAAAAGAGATAAAGATGCAACAGTGCGGCGAAGAGACATACAGCGTCTCTAGGAAGTATGAGACCGGAAAAACCTTTCATGGGCCTTAAACTTGAGGTATGGACTATGGGTTTCACTATACAGTCAATGAAGCATCGTGACCATTGCGTTCAAAGAAGCTGGACGTAAGCGATATTTTGACTTTTGTCTCTAGTCCTATAAGGGTTACAAAATGCCATTAATTCTTTCACAGCGACAGAATTCTCAACTACTTTACTCTAACCACAAGAAGGCCATTATATTATGCTTCAAAGTCGCGTCAGTCTTCAAAGGTTAAGTAGTCACTGTACGGTACCAAAAATGGGAAGTTTTAGGCAATTTTCTGCTTTGCGTGGCCACTCAAGATTGAACCCTGTGATAAAGTGTGGTAAAAGATTGTAACTAGCAAAAACCATTGGAGGATCACCTGCCCTAAGAAAAACTGGGTCTTTCAGCGACGATGGCAAGAGCCAGATGAGATCCTGTGTACAGATATGGTAATCGTGATAAATATCTTCTTCCCTTATACATAATCCCACGAAATAAAAACACGAATATACAGATTATATCATTAGAATATACTCGTTCAATATACAGTATAATCCCTTTCTCCAGGAGGGACAGTCCGGGATGATCAAGGAGCTGTGATAATTATCAAAGACTGGATCACTATCCGACCCAGCATTGAAATCTTACATTTAGTGATACTACCCTCCCCCCTCTCTCTCTGTTAACATCAGGGAAGGTGTGGGCAAAAGAAGGTAGGACAAGAACAGTAACCGTATGATTGTTTGGAATTTCTCTTACCTATACAGAAATCCGTTGATGCAACCCAGAATAAAAACTCGAGGCCCCAAGCTCATGTGACGCGTAAACCGGTGAACTGCAGGAAGTTGCCATTCTTCAATGCAGTCTACCAGCCTCCTTTTGGGAGACAGGAAGGGGACTGACTTTGTATAACCAGGCAGCTCCACCGCCCAATCACATATGTGCTTCCGCGTGAGGGCGTCCTCATCAGGACCATTGCGGATTAATCGAGATAGTAAGGGTTTATAAATTTTTGACTATTACTATTTCTCTAAAATTAACAGTATTATGTGGTGCTTGCCGAAACTTGGATGCGTCCATAGCTGTGAAAAGTTTAAGTGCTGAGTTGGACAGGGTCACTGGCTGTGGTCGTTGATTTACAAACTACTTTACAGCGACTTCCCTGTCCTAACTCTGATTTGTTTTTGAGGAAGGGCAAAGAAAAGAGTGAGGAACTTTGCCATCTCTCTTGCTTTCCTTACAATATTACATAATTTTTAGAAGAAAATTGTGGTGAGTTGCTTTGTAAATTTCATTCCGAGAGCCACAATAGAAAGAAAGGGAACTGGATGCGGAAGCTTCAGGGTCCTTCAGTTAATGTCCGTGGTGTGGTGTGGCAGGGACAATATATGTGGTGTGGTGTAATGTGGTGTGATGCGGTGCGGCCGATGTGGTGTGGTGTGGCTACTGTCGCCGAAAAGCGTTAGTGAGCGACTGGCAGGCAGACAACCGGCCCTACAGCTGTTCCTGCGTACAACAATCCTTTAAATTTCACCAGGTAGTCAGGGATAAGACAATCCTGGGAAGAGTATTATGATACGCGAACCTGCAAAATATGTTTTCGAATTTGAAGACAATTCGTTTTTTCCTCGCATATAGTGTTGTTCTTGTTCATCTTTCCCAGGAAAATAAATATCGAATTATTACACACACACACACACACACACACACACACACACACACACGAGAGAGAGAGAGAGAGAGAGAGAGAGAGAGAGAGAGAGAGAGAGAGAGAGAGAGACAGACAGACAGACAGACAGATACAGACAGACAGACAGACAGACAGACAGACAGACACAGACAGACAAACGGAATTAAAAACGTGCGTTTATGTATGGATACAAAGAGTCAGGTTTCACTTGTGTCAAAGTGCCGAAACTGTTGTCAAATCACGATAAACACAATTCAGTAGGTGGGCCTGATTCTGTGGCTTTTGCAACTCAAGCCTCTGAAAAATCGACGTGAAAAAATATAAAAAAAATCGTAGTTCATTTAGCGCACTCACTCTCGTTATAACCTGCCTTTTAGCGACTGACCCCGTGTTTATGCACCCCTGCTCATCTGACAGCCAGAAAGAAGTTTTACATGAACACCAAACTGTGGTTACCAATTTGGGTATGATCGGGCATAGTAAGGAGAGAAAAAGACAATTTATCAATAAGCCACGCACAGAAACCCTCTCCCTGTATTCAGCTGGACCAGTTCCAGGTTAAGCGCCCTTAATGGTTTGCTATGACGTCCTCGAACTGACTGGACACGTATTAAGTGAACTGAGTGAGTTATGTCTGGATGTCCTTTAGGCAAGACCGTTGCAAATGGACCGAAATGACACCTGAGTCGGCAAGACAACCATTTTACTTATTACTGTCATCCGTTATAAACATTCTTATATTCGATTACATGGATAAGTAAATATATTTGTAGGTTTACGCCATGTAATGCATCGATTTTCTGTTTTCTGCTTCCATTTTAACACATTCCCTTTCCTGTCTTTATTTTTTCCCACAAACTAGCTGCCTCGAAAGTCTGCTCTTAAACGTTTATCAATTTTCATTTACAGTAAGCCTCAGAGCAAGAACCTATCTGGTTTTTCTAAACAAGGTCACACAACATAAAAATCAATCTCGAAATAATAAGAACTTCATTCTCTACCACTTCAACAACTATCATAGGTGCCACTGTCCTAACTGTTAAGGATAAAGGTAAATAATATCAGAGGGAGCGATTGGAAGGGGTTTATAAAGATGATGATTAAAAACAGCAGGAACAGAGCTAGGACAAAAACAGTATAAATGCCTTGCCGTTTGATACAGGCAGTGAGGTCAGCTCTGAAGTGCATAGTTGCCGATGCTACAAGTGGGAAATAAACAGAAAATCGCAGAAGGAGAGGCTTGAATCTTCATAATTAAGGCACCATATTATTTAACTGCAGTGTCAGTGGAGAAAAAGGTAATTTCCTATCAATCACAAATGATCCTATCACATACCGTAAATTAATTTAGTGAGGTAATTTTATCCGCATTCGCCGTGTTCCTCCGATATGTTGGACTCTATGGCTCGTATTCTCGTCAGTTGAGGAAGCTCCATAACACCTCTCCCAAAGCGAATTATTTTGTTTACTGCACTCTTCTGTTATACAAATCCTTCCAATATCGTCATAATCTGCATAAGTAACGTTCAAAAGGATTTTAACCACCATATACAAAAATAAATTGCTAAGGAAAAGGTGTTAGGGAGCTTCCTTAACCGACGAGAATACAAGCCAACAGCAACCGTATCACCATTCGTCTAAAAAGGATGGCAATGGAAAACTAGCCGTGCATCTGCCTCAAACAGAACACTGTATGTTAATTTCAAAATCATTACCTAGGGAATCAGATCAAGCTGTGGCTAAACTGGGTACTCAGTAGTGGCGGCGGCTGAGTATACTAGTAATGGCTGGAAGGTAACGATGGCAAAGCGAGAAACACTGAATAAACACCATCAGTTCAGAGGTCGCCTGATTTTTTATACCATTGTCTTTATCTACAGTGTTTCAGCTTAGGAAATCCTCATATCACGGAGGTAGAGAGTTGAGTAATTTTCCCCTTCAGTCCGATGGAGTATTTTTCATTTAATTCATGCTGCTTGGGGGCAATTTCATTTAGCTCTGTAGAAGGGTTTCCAGGTGTGATTCCAACAGTTAGAGAAAAGAAGGGAAGGGGAAGGGGGGGGGAGCTGATCATTGGCTGAACCGCTTCGTTTGAATTCTTGCTGACTCATTACCAAATTCCTCATAATTAATCACCGACTTCATTTTTTCATTGCAACGATGCTCTGATAACAGTTACGTAAGCTGTTCATTGTATAAAATTTAGTAAACATCATTGGTCTTTCTTTATAATTTATCATTTCATTTGTCTGCCGAATATCTGGGGACGTACGCTTATCACACCTCCCCCTACTCCCACCTCATAGAATGAACAACAACCAACATTCCACGGTTCCAAAAATCTGGCTATTCCCACAAAACAAAACATTTCTGAAGGTAGCGGGCACACACACACACACACACACACACACACACACACACACACACACACACACACGAGAGAGAGAGAGAGAGAGAGAGAGAGAGAGAGAGAGAGAGAGAGAGAGGCATGCACATAGGAAGAACAGCTGCAGCTCGCCCCATTCACTTTCTTATCTCCGCCCACTGTACTCCAAACGCAGACGTTTACGAACCAATATCATTCTGACAAGAATTAAAGGCAGTCTGTCCAAGGCAACATTTATTTTTAATGTGTCTGTGAGGTAAAGAGTATGGCATACTAATATACTCTCGTGACTGCGGCTAGAATATGGGTGCCTGCCTGTGTGTATGAATATCCACGCAATGCATGAATATATGCAAACTCGGTGAACCTGTGCTGCGTGTGGGTGAGGCTACACATCTCATGGAGTAATTTTCATTTTGTTCCTAATATTCGATTTATACTATCCCTCCATTTCTTCAGTAAGGTGAAGGGGCAGGGAAAGGGAGGTATGAAGCTACTTCCCTGCAGGTGCTGGATGACTGGTTCGCCACATACCTAAGCCAGTATAATAGATGTTTCTAGCTCCTCGTTACAGAAAATTTAAGTTGCCGTTTACGTCATGCAGGGAATACCTGGGTAAAATACTTTCTCCCCTATAACCAAGAATATTTATTTTGCCTTTTTTTTCGGACACCCAGCTAGTTAAACACCTGATAAACAGAACACCTATTTACTTAGAATCTGACTGTCTGGATGAGGGAAAGCGGTATTACCTTTTATCCCCCTCTAACACATGTGGTTTAAATCTTTAGCATAACTAGCTTGTCTCTGTAGGTAACTTAGACAAAAGCCATCAGCATTCCTGTTGTCTGGTTTTCTGTACTCATATGAAGGTGCCTGAGGATCTAGGTGAGCCACAACACAGAAAGAGACTTAGACCAACTGTCAAATGTCGGGTAACCAGGTCACTGAGGGGACCACAGAGGTGGTGAGGAAAAGTGGGGAGGGGTGGGAGGGGAGGGCTCGACAGATCCGTGAGAAGCAGTAAAATACCCGAGCCTCCTTGGCGATGTAAGGTGTTGTAAATGGCGGAGGTGAAATGATATCGTAAATGACAGAGTCGCCGCAACTCACATACATCCCCCCAACTAAATACTTAACAGAGGTGAAGTGTCAACGACAGTAGGACATTTGCTTTGCATTTAGAGCGACGCCGTGACTACAATGGGAGAAGAGGGGAAGGGGAAAGTTATTTTAAGCTGTGGGTATGAGAAAAATCAGGATGTTCCAGAATTCGTGGGCTTACAGGATACTCAAAGCAGACATATGCACTGATGGTTGGGACTTGCATGAAATTTCCCTTTGCCACTGACGGCCATTTTGAGGCAACTATATAGGGATATCTTGATATTTTAAAGAGTCACCGTTATGGCTGCAGGGAAATTAGTGGGTTAGATGAAACTTGCCTTGGTTAGTATGAAATAGGTGTAGAAGCTATAGAAAATTAAGGAACTAGTGGCCATGTAAAGTTGTGGGTCTTGGGAACATGCCTGTGGTGGAGGATGCTTCCCTGGAAATAAAATACAAACATGTTCAAGGTTTAAAAACATAAGGGGAAACGCGAGGCAATTATGATCAGAGGAGAGTTTCATAGTTGGGTCTGCATAAAAGAAATTATGTTATTTCTTCCGCATGACAACTTACCTTGTCTTAATTCCTGCAAATACGTTTGCTTCTTGCTGAACTAAAATTCATGATTATTATTTACTAAAATAATATAACATGATGAAATGATCATGCAAAATATATTTACACTAAACTAGCTTAGAATTAGTTTACCAAGTACCACTTTAAACACTTCGAACTTTTAAAATGCTGTGAAAAAGGAGCACAACACGGTAATATGATTATCTACAAACGTAAAAAGATGGATAAGCTTTCAAACATCAACAACAGTTAAGAAGATCTAAAATATAGGAACAAAAGCGCAAAGTCTATCACGAGACAAAACAATAGTGACATTATTAAATTAAGCTGTTTTTGGAAAATGGTCTATTATGGCAGGAATGTACAAAACAAATGAGCTGGTTAACGGAAAAAAGGTCAACAGAGACAGAAATACGAAAAAAAAAAAAAAAAAAAAAAAAAAGACCTAAGGCATTACCTGGAAAACATATGACCAAATGATTCACAAGCGTCATGAGAAAAACTATCAACCGTTCAAGGAAAGAACATAAGAGATCAGCTGGAAAAGAATAATAAATGGGGAAGGGAAGTGAGGATTCTAATAAAACAGACAAGTGGAAGTAAATGAAGTGGTAGGAAAAAAAAAAAAAAAAACTTTCTCAGCCTGCTCTCCTTCCTTCCCTTCCTCCTGGAATACCACGCCTTCCTTATCACACACCCATCAAGGCATCGGTTTGTGGACGGGGTGTTTGGTGGTCACTGATTATCTCTTACGGTCGGCCTGTCTGAGTTTACGTCTCGCTCAGTTCTTATTCTCACTATATTTCTCAAGCTAGCACTTCTCTTTCGTTTTCCTTGCCTTTTTGTAGAACACTCCATTCACCCCACTACTTCGGCTTCTCGATGGTAGGTAGTGTCGTCCATCATTATCTCACATGATGTAGTGCTATATACTTTTTCCATTACCTTTATCATTCCTTCCCGTGTCTTACTTCCCCTCTTCCTCTTTCTCCCATTCCTCCGATCACTTTTATTCACACTTCTTCCTAATACAGGTGGCTCTACTACACTGCGTGACAAGCCTAATGGTTACTTGTATCACAAGAAATCATTTGCAGCGTTGGGTGGCTACCATTAACCAAATAATGGGATGATGTGGAGTCTACTATGGTGCCTCAATTAACTGGGTGGAAAGAAGCAAGTGCAATGTCCATCCAGGAACCAGACCTCCACACTTCTCCCTGCGCTTCACAGTGGCGAGGAGCTGTTAACTGCAAGGGAACATAGTTTCACTGCACGGGGTGGCCCTACAGGCCGAATAAACGAATGGTGCAGAAACAGAGGGAGGGAGGGAGGCGTGGAGCTGAAGGAACTGAGAGTGAGGGTGATGACAGAATGGACTCTTGAGACGACGATTCGCTCCTTAATGAACTCACGTGTAAAAAACAACTAATGACTTCCATACTGGTAGTGAACGTCTGAGGGTGAGCGGGCCAGCGAGCAGAAGGAATGTGTTTATCTCTCCAACTTTCTACTTCCCGACTACCAACCCCAGAGATGATCCAAGGCGGCAACGATAAAAACGCCTCCCAGCCTCTAAATCACAACTCATTATATCTATCCCTCACCTTCCCCTCCCCCCAACTGTCCTCCTTCATGTTCTCCCACTCGCTCACTAACACCTCCACGTCATCAGCGCCGGTACGTGTGTGATGCAAGGCCACGCTACGGTGTTAGGTGTACCGCGGGTGAGATCGGCTGGCTGGCTGGCTGGCCCTGTTGTGGGGGAGTGTGGTCGTGGTGATGGACACAGGCAGAGGCACAGGCACGCGGGGAAGGTTGGGAGAGAGGGTGAGGTGTAAGTGTAGGCTTAAGGATGTGGGAGAGGTGTAGATGGGGAGGCAAGGAAGGTGTAGGCTGGGAGGGATGCATGCAAGGTTAAGGTCTAGGCTGAAAGGGTTCAGTTAGGGAGGTAGGGAAAGTGTAGGTTGACAGTGGTGTAGTTAGGGAAGCAGGGACAGTGTAGGTTGGGAGGGTTGTAGTTAGGGAGGTAGGGAAGGTCTAGGTTGGGAGGGGATTAGTCAGGGAGACAGGGAAGGTGTAGAATGAAAGGGGTTTAGTTAGGGAGTTGGGGAAGGTGTAGGCGAAGAGGAGAGTAGTTAAGGAGCTACGGAAGGTGTAGGATGAAAGGGGTGCAGTTAGGGACATTCGGAAGGTGTAGGTTGATAGGCGTGTAGCTAGAGAGGCAGGGTAAATGCAGGTTGAGAAGGACGAAGTTAGGGAGGTTGGGAGGGTGCAGGATGGTGGGGTGAAGTTAGAGAGGTAGGAGAAGTGAAGGCCAAAAGGGATGTAGGTTGAAAGATGTGGGGTGAAATGTATGTGTTCGGTTGTAATTAAATAACCATTTCAGAATGAGAAACTTTAACCACCGCACGACAAGAAATATAGGTAAGAGGGTATGGAAAGGGAGAAGAAGACTGGAGAGAATGATAAAGTTATGACGTGTAAAAGGAGATAATTATGTTGGTAGATGGCGAGCCTGTGCAAGTAGAGATAAGGTGGCAGGGACGTGATAACAGTAGTATAACCAGCAGACAAGCCATGGAAAAAGGACTGAGGTGAGAGGAAATATAAGGGAAGAATATACCAAATACAAAGGACTTATACACAGAGGTAAGCAGATATCTAAAACAGTGTGGCTGTTTGCTGCCGGACTCTCTCGGTTCTTGGAAGGCATCTCAGTAAACTTGGCATAAAAAGACCCCCTCAAGGACCGTATGCCGGGGTACCTGGTCTCATCGAGGGATCGGCCAAAATTACTGTAGTTTACAACGTGAGCTGGCGTGTGTGTTGCCTGGCACTGGGCTGGCTGACGTACGACCCATAGGTGAAATTAGTACGGTATACGTTTTATTTATTATCACCCTCCTTTACCATTGGGGAGCGATAATGTTTTTTGGCCGCGTTTGTGTGTGTGTGTGTGTGTGTGTGTGTGTGTGTGTGTGTGTGTGTGTGTGTGTGTGTGTGTGTGTGTGTGTGTGTGTGTGTAATAAAGACATGTCCACTTTACCTGCCACCTGGGCACCCCAGTAACAGCTTCACCCTCAGCCGCCATATAAGGTGCAGGGAAGGCCAGGGGCGTGAATGAGAGGCTTCCACTCATTCCTCATGTCACCTGATCATCACTGCTTCATTCATCATCACGTCATTTATTCTTTCATACTTTCTCCATTCGTCTTTCCTCTTCCCTTCTCTCCTTCCTTCACATGTTACCTTTCCTTTCTTACTTCCTTTGTTGCCTTCCCCTTATCCTTACTCAATCCTTCCTCAGAAAAACGTTGACAACACCTTGGTTAAAAGAGATTCAACACCATTTAACAGGCCATCTAACTAATACTGCAAGTCTATCTTCTTCTTGTGACATCTTATATTTAGATGAGGAAGCGTCTCCTGGAACGCCTTTGTGTGTCTGGCTCTCACTAACGATTTTCGGACGCGCGCACTTCACTCCCAAAGACCTAACTGATGATAGAGCACACCACAACACACCAGTAAACCATTAGGTGCTACTGATTAAACGAAAAGTTCAAATCTTCTTCCACAATTAAAATAACATTCATACACATTACCTTACTCAAAAAAATATGAATGAGCAAAACAGAATAATGCTATAACGCTAAAAAAAATACTGACCCATACGTATAGCTCAGAGACGCAACACCTAGGCTTAACAATTGGTTTAAGGGATGAAGATTTACCTTTGCCCTGTGACCCTGACCAGTATTCTCGTCGGTTAAGGACGCTCCCTAACACCTCTTCCTTACCGATTTATTTTGGGATATGGCTGGTTAATGTAATTTTGTGGGTTATTTATGAAGAGTAGGGAGATATCAGAATTATTTTAAGCAACGCAAACGGGGACAGCAAGGTGTCATACGCAAAACAAATTGCTTACGAAGAGGTGTCAGGGAGCCTCCTTACCTAAGAATACCGGCCCTTGAGCTTCAACCGATTGTTCTCAAAACCGATTTACTTTATTCTTGCCTGACCCTCCGCTCTTCCACCAACTCTGGTCCAAATCATACGAAACTGTTTGCGCTGACATTGCCCTGTGACACTGACCTTTGACCTATTTTTCTCCAGAAATCGAATACCAGTACCTTAATCCTTGGCTGACCCTTAATAATTCCACAAAGTTTAGTCGATATCGAATCAAAAGTGAGTAATAAGGTTGAATATCTGATTTTGCTCTATGACCGTGTCCTCTGAGGGACTGTTACAAAAATCGAATCCCTTCATCCTTGTTTTGCCTAGAACCCTCCGACCCCCTTCATATAATAATAATAATAATAATAATAATAAATAATAATAATAACAATAATAATGATAATAATAAAATACAATTAAAAATACAGTTTGCCTGAGACTGAATTAAACCTGTCTACTTGGCCTTATCGTGTGGTTCTGGCTACGGTACCTTTTCCTGTGACTTTGATCTTTTGCTGTTCCCAAAATAAAATCGCCTCGTTTTTGTCATACCCTCAGCCATCCCACCAAGTCTGGCGTTAAATCGGCAAATAAGAAGAAAAATGTTAACCTTTTCTCGTAGCCTTGACCTCTGACTTATTGTTCTAAGACTAATAGTTCCACTCCTTGGCTGATCCTCAGTCCCTCCACTAGGTTTGGTTAAAATCGTTGATAAATCTCTCTCTCTCTCTCTCTCTCCATGTTATGTGTGTATTGCCTGATCTTACACACAGACACACACACACACACACACAACGTCGAACAAAACAAAGCACCCAACTCGCTTCATAATAACTTTGTAGGTTCTTGTCGTGTGTTTTGTAGATCAGTTATACATATATTAGACTCGTGGACGAGCGGTTGTTATACATGAGTAGTTTTGTAAGTAGATAATATTCGTTCCCTTTGTGTCATGCAATGACAGGAGAGGTAAAGATGAGTATGGGACTATTTTTATTTGTCTCGGAAATATTAACAAAGTCTCTCACACACGAGTGAAGTATAGAGTCCCGCGAGCTAACCTCCCTGTCTCGCTCTCTCTTTTCCACCCTCTCGCCCATGTTGCTAGTCTCCTTCTCCCTATTACCTGCCGGTTCTATCGCCTGTCTCCTTCTGAGCTTTGCTTCCTAAATTCTGGTGTAGCAGGGGTCGTGTCACGTGTGTTACACTGTTGTTGGAATGTTCTAGAAGCCTGTGTGTGAGTATGTGTGTATGTGTGTGTATGGTCACTAGGCGCTGTCGTGTGCCTATAAAGCATTCCTTGAGTTAGAGTGTGTAAGTATGTTTAGCATTGCTCAGACACAATACCTCTCCCAGACACAATACCTCTGACTTGCTGCTTCTGTCTGTCTGTCTATCTCTCTATCTATCTATCTATCTATCTATCATGTTTTCTATAATTAATTGTATTTATAATATGGAGTCCTAACATTACTCGGTCACGCCACTGGAGGTCCTCCGACAGTAATTATCACTGACATATGTTAACCTATTAGTACATAATATTGATTATAATTGTATAGACATAATATTCATGATAATATTGTACTGACCCAGTAATATTATATTTTAAACAAGTTGTATATATATTTGAATAAATGCAATGGTTGTTGTATGACATTTTGTAAGATGTGTATGTATAACAGACATACACATATAATTGTGCAATGGTAATACTGCTAGGTTATTACATTACATATTGAGTTATCCCTTTAATAATGTCTAATATTACACCTAACTTGTGTGATGATTCTGGTAATACAGAATTGTGGTAAAATTGTATGACTTTACATAATATTGTAGTAACATTGTGGTAATACATAATTGTAACATTGTGAATTGTTACATAATTGTATTGTAATTGTTACATTGTAGTAACATTGTAGTAATACATAACTGTAACATTTTATGAATTGTTACATAATATGGTGGTAATGCATAATTGTGCTGGCCTTATAATTGTAGTTACACTGTGTTAATGCAATTGTTACATAATTGTGTTGGCCTTATAATTGTAAAGTTACATAAAAGTTACATCTTGTTAATGCAACTGTTACATAATTGTTACATATTGTAATTACATAATTGCAGTAATTGCAGTCCTGACACTGAATCCGGTCATGCTGCGCTCGATGATAGTGATGATGTGTCTTGCCACTGGCTCGTGGAGACAACAATTTGCTTTTTGTTTCACTTATATAAGGAGTTTATGTGATGATGTGCCATGCCACTTGCTTGTGGAGAACACTAATTTGCTTTTTGTTTCACTTTGCCTATATAAGGAGTTTATGTGATGATGTGCCATGCCACTTGTTTGTGGAGAACACTAATTTGCTTTTTGTTTCACTTATATAAGGAGTTTATGTGGTATTTTGGCATTTGTAGTAACACTTACACCTACTTTCATTTGTTTGTTATGTGATCTTACTGTATTTCATTTTTTTTCTTTTTTTTTTTTTTTGTATGTATCGATTTTCTATTGTTTGTTTTTCTTCGTTTGTCTATGCTTTTTCGGTGTTGTCCGAGGTTGCATAATTGCTAGCTAATTTCCTTGGGACCCTTTTTTAAGGTTTAGTTTATATTGCACAGATATTACTGATAATGATTTTATATAGCCCCATATTTTGTTATTTTATATAAAAAAATATATATACACTATATACAGTATTAACTATAGTCTCACCAATCTAAAATCAAGGTTTGGGTGGACTCCAGCCGGGGATTTCCCGGCGTACAGCGTTGCCTTGTTTCCTATACTCTGGTTGGCTAGTGGCTGACCTGACACCGTTAGAGTTCGCCGCTCACATCTCGCTACCTGGCCTGACATGACTTCACCCACTTCTGTGTGTGTGTGTATGTGTGTGTGTGTGTAAAGACAAACTAATTTAAGTTATAAATATAACCAAAATAATGAATTTAAAAATCGAATTCTCTCTCTCGTATAATTTATGATTCCCAGTATGGGCCTGGATGTTGCCGCTCGTGAGTGTTTTAACTTATTTATTTCTATTAAGGAAATAGCGTATGTTCTACTGATTCCTTCAAATTATAAACGTAATTGTTACATTACTTACCCAACTCAGAACTACCGTGAAAGTCGGTAAAAGTAACTACATTTTATTCAGCAACACTGTAAACTATGTATGCCATGTTTCTTTATTGATGTACAAGAGCCATATGCATTACAAGTTTACCTTCCTTTGATATGCTAGAATACTTACGTTTATATTGTATTAGTATGTGTGTACCTATCTGTGATGCCTATTACATATATAACAGAATCTACTCATCGCTCGTTTAGGAAGTATGGCATGGCTGCACCCAGCGCCAAACCCCACCCAAACCTTTATTTTAAATTGGTGAGACTATATATACACTAACTTTTTGTTCACTTGTACCTATCGCGGGCAATATATGTGTCAGTACTGTGTGGAAATCTTTGTCTTCACGATTGTGTTTAAGATGTTCATTCTTGCTAACGTCATTTGTGTTGGCCATATTTTTTTTTCTTTTCCTGGTTATCCTTGTAACTTAATTTATCTGTTTCCACTAGGTAGCTTTAAATAATAAATGTTTAATACAGTTCTTTTAATCGATCACTGAGTAACTGTGATGGTATATTTTCTTTATTACTTTGTAGACATAATAATGTATTGCTGTATGTATGAAACACGTATTTTATGTAGGTATAAATGGTAACACTCGTTGGTTGTAAATAACTGCTATAAGAAATGAATGAATACATACAGTGTAGAATATTTATTGTTGGTTATTATTTAGTGATTGAATTATGCAGATAACTGAAGTAAGTATGTGTATGTAAGTTGTAACTATACAGCACGTTTAATATGTTTGTGCAGAAGTTTTTTTTGTCTATCTCTGTGTATTGCATAACAGAAGTAACTATGTAACTCACTAGTTTTTACCGTGGTGGGAATGGTGTGAATGGTGTTGCACATGGTGATAGCGTTGTCCTTCACGGGTTGATTGACATGGCGTCGTCTCAGCAAGCACGTATGATGACGTCGACTTCCCACACTGGTAGCTGTGGTGAGTGAATGAGTTGCGATAAGTAACTTCAGTGAAGATATGCGAGTAAGATGGGTTGTGAATATGGACTTGGTATTTGCTTCATCGTCTTGACCTCTTCATTCCTGCGTCAGCGGTGGAGGTTGGGGGACGGTAGGAAAGAGAGGAGGGTGAGGTCTGGTGGTTGTGAGTTGTGAGCTGTGTCTTGCTCTTCGGTTCCCCCCCCCCCCCGATGTATTCTCGGTCCTTTCCTCTTGTGATTTACTCGTTGTGGGATGAAGACTGCCGCTATTTGTAGGTGAGTGTAGAAGATTATATAGACGACTCGTAGAGCTGTTACTTGTAGCTGAGTGTAGATGGTTGTAGTTCGTTGGTTCGTCGTAGAAACTGGAAGATTGTTTGTATCAATATTTTGTTAAACTACTGGCAAGACGTCCTGTGACCTCTTCATCTCTAAATCAGTGTGATGATCGGGGAGATGGAGGGGACTGGTTGGAGAGAATACTGTCAGGAGCTGGTTGTGAGTTGTTGGTTGTGAGAGGTATTTTTTGTTTTCAATCTTGATAATGCAGAATCAACTGTACACTCGTTGACTCGTAGGCTTGTAGACTCATAGGCTTGTAGACTTGTAGACTCGTAGGCTTGTAGCTTGTATTTTGTAGGAATTCACTGTAGATTCGGAGACGAGGTTCGTATGTTCGCTGCCGCCATATCTTACAATAACTTTGAAGAAACTTGTAGGGATGTTTTGTAGGTTAGTTATATATATATATATATATATATATATATATTAGACTCGTGGACGAGCGGTTGTTATACCTGAGTAGTTTTGTAAGTAGATAATCTTAATTCCCTTTGTGTCATGCAATGACAGGAGAGGTAAAGATGAGTATGGGACTATTTTTATTTGTCTTGGAAATATTAACAAAGTCTCTCACACACGAGTGAAATACTATTTTTATTTGTCTTGGAAATATTAACAAAGTCTCTCACACACGAGTGAAATATAGAGTCCCAAGAGCTAACCTCCCTGTCTTGCTCTCTCTCTCTCCCTTTCTCTTCCACCCTCGCCCATGTTGCTAGGCTCCTTCTCCCTACTACCTGTCGGTTCTATAGCTTGTCTTCTTCTGAGCTCTGCATCCTAAATTCTGGTGTAGCTGGGGTCGTGTCACTTTTTTTTTTTTTTAATAACAGAACGGAGGAAGGAAAAACAAATGAGTAAAAAAAAATAATCCATACACCAGATTACTGGTGTCCTCTGTTCATAAAATATCTGTAACAGTTAGACTTGAACAGTTGTGGGTTGAAATTTGGAGGAAAACAACTCTGGGGAAGCGAGTTCCTGAGAGATGCAGTTCGGGGAATGAAAGAATTCTGATAGGCAGAAGTTCTGCAATATGGTTGAGTGACATTCCAGTCATGAGTGCTACACTGCTGTTGGAACGTTCTAGAAGCCTGTGTGTGAGTATGTGTGTATGTGTGTGTATGGTCACTAGGCACTGTCGTGTGCCTATAAAGCATTCCTTGAGTTAGAGTGTGTAAGCATGTTTAGCATTGCTCGATTCTCGCAGACACAATACCTCTGACTTGCTGCTTCTATCTGTCTGTCTATCTATCTATCTATCATGTTTTCTATAATTAACTGTATTTATAATATGGAGTCCTAACATATAGCCTATGTAGCAGAGGGGAAAGGAATACAAGAGAGATCAAAAAGACTGAACTGTATGATACGTGTGACTAAACAAAGAAGACCAATGCCCTGTATCTCCCTATTTTTATCTCTCTTCTTTATGTCACTTTATACTCCTATTACAGTCTCATTTCTGTCCTTTTATCCTTCAGGGTGTTTATTTGTGCTTCTTATCTGCCTCCTATCTATGCTGTTCCGTTTATCTGTTAACCTCTTCTGTCTCAGGTCATCTTGCCATAAGTATAAAGTGTCTGTACGCCTTTCTCTATTCTTATCTGTGCTTCTCTCTCTCTCTCTCTCTCTCTCTCTCTCTCTCTCTCTCTCTCTCACACACACACACACACACACACACACACACACCTGCATTACTACTGCAACAAAATGACACTCTGGCATGAAAAGGTGATGTGATTTGGCACCCACTAGTAACTGTGTGTTGGTGTCGTGATACCACTGGAGTGTTGACCCCTTCCTTGTTGTTCTTCCTGGCCCTGACCTTCCCTCACGCCGGTATAATAATCCAGCAATGGGTGTTTGAGAGATATCTTGAAGGTAAATTAGAGCATTTTATGCCCTGGCATGAAAATCCACAAATGCAAGTACCATACAGTCAAAAGCAAAAATTAGTTCGTCTTATATAATCTCATCGACTAAGTAACTTAACTTTCTATAAATAATTGACAATGTTAAAAACCCAAATTTGCACAATTGTAATACTCAAAAATGTTAAAATGTTTCGTAAAAAATGCTTTGAGAAACCACCCCTTAAGAAGTTCCAGCAGAATCAAGTATTTAGAGACAAAGGTTATCTGTATCATAAATCATCATTACGTTATCGTGGTGGGCGGGTGGACAGATACCATCTCCATGCTCACAAATAGCTTATAACACCATTCTATTTTAAAGCAAAGTGATTGCTGGTGACTCTGAGAGAACAATGAATCTATAATCTACCACCGACTACACAAATTAGGAAGGCATACCAAAAAAAAAAATGGTACATAAACTCCTGTGTACACTGTCAGGCTACACAAATAAAGAAAAATATAAACACATCTATCTATTCATCTTTCTTTAAGCCTAATATCTATCTCTGTATTTATCTATTCATTGTCTGACGCAGCATCCTGTACGGGGTAGGCTCAACAAAAGTACCTCCAGTCATCGCTGTTCCTACTCAGTAAAGATCACCTTTCCCACGACCCAATGCCCTGTCTAACATACCCCCGCTCCCTCCAGCTTATCCTCTGACTCACTGCTCGTCTATTACGATTCGTCTCCTCTCACGACATTACCTTTTTATGTAGACACGGTCGACTTATGTCCACCCACCTCCATCTAGTTATACCCCTTCTCTCCTATACTATTCTACACCACTCTCTATCAGATGTCTCCTTTTTCTTATTCTCTCCAATACAACTATAATTCATCCTCTATCAAAATGTCTCCACTCTCTTCCAATCCTCTCCTATACAACTATACACCATGCTCTATCAGAATGTCACCTATCTCCTCTCTCTTACGCCACTATACACCATACACTATGAAAACATCTCCCACCTCATCTTCTTCCCTCCTATACCATTATACACAAAATTCTATCAGTCTCCCGTTCCGTACTTCCACTTCGTTCTTGGACCTCCTTTTCTTTTCATTCAAACAAACATCCTCCCTTATATATTTAACAACCGTCTCCCTACAATTCGTTCTCAGTCTACAACTTCTTATTCCAACCGTACCCTTCCCCTTATCCACAGGGGCAAAGGAAAAAAAAAAAGCAATCAAAGAAGGGGAGGGAAGGAGGGATGTAGGAAAAATTCTCAAGAAACAAAGAGAAGAGAATCGCAAAGCATGAAAAACTGGTGCCATGCCCGACATATATCAGGAGAAAGGGTAGATCAGCAGATAAGGAGCAGTAAGTGGAAGCTGGGGGACGACGACGACGACGACGATCACGATCACGATGATGATGACGAGGACAATGATGATGATGATGACAATGATGATATGACTGATGATGCTGATGATGGGAAAAAATCACATCACCATTTACAAACAGAGTAGATAATTTTCACTCTTCTCCCTAATGTCAATCAAGCCCCCTGCCCACTGTCCTCTTCTTGTTGGAACTTCGTAGCCACCATTTATATATATGTAACTCTTTAATCTTGTAATACGTGAGTCTTGAGTTTTGGTTAAAGTTATTTTGGTAACTGAAGAGCAGGAGGAGTTAAAGATGAATACAGGGAGTTGATCTTGATTTATTATCTTCAGAGAAAGTCTAAGTTGAGCAGCGTATGTATTACACAGGGACTTAATTTACTAAGTCTAGTCAGACCCCTCTTCTTATTAGATCTCTCCACTACCTGCCGGTTCTATGGCCAGCCTCTTTCTGAGCTCTGATTGCTACATTCTCGTTTAGCAGGGGTCGTGTCACGTGTGCTATACTGTCGTGGAAACATCTAGAACACTGTATGTCTGTGTGCATGTACAGCTTCCGGTGCAGGACCAGCATTCCTTCACATTAAGAGTTGCAAGCTAATTTCCTTTTGACAGATTCTCGCTGATACACTACATATCTCACACCCTGGCTTGCTGCTTCTATCTATCTATCTATCTATGTCTATTTATCTATGAGTTGTATCATTATAATATGGAGTCCTGACACTCTCACTTAACTCCATAACTACCTCTAATTTCTTATACTGAGAAAAACTGAAAAACTGAAGAGTAATGGGGTACACACACACAACATACCCTCACCACAAACCAAACAATAACTTTAACCCGTCACGTCCCGAGGTATTCCGCACCTCCGACATCCCCCAGTCCCGAGGTATTTTCGATTTTTTTTTTTTTTTGGCTAAAACCTTCGCTTTTGGTGAGAAACATCGAAAATTCATAGAGAAATCGCTCACCTGAGGTTTAAAGTGCCCAATCCAGGTAGGAGTTCCTCCTTACCTGAGTGGGTTTTCTAACATGCTGGCACCAAAGAAAACGAGTTCTATGGGAGGGTAACTATTTTATCCACTCATAAACGGTATTTATTTATTTACTTGGTACGAATGTATATGTAGTATGACAGTATATTGGTTTTCAAGCAGTAATAAAGGCATTATAAGCACTGTTTCACTCACTAACTACCTGATCATTATTTCTGGCTGTTTCTTCTTCTAATGCTATGTAAACATTGTCCTCCACATTGTCATCGATTGGGGAATCACTCTGGCCCTGAATAACTTTACTAGCCAGGTCACTGGTAACAGGTCCTTTGCCAAGACAATGGCATGAGGGGGGGAGGGGGGAGGTTATGCAGTGTAAGGCATTGTCCCTGCTTGGTATCTTGTACAGGAATAGAGGAAGGTGTCCCGTGTATACATACGAAAAATCACGTGCGAAAATTGAAAATTGTGCAAATTAGGTACCTTGCAATTGCACGACGTACTGGTACGTCGCCGGGACTGGCAAATGCAAATCGTGGTGACGTACCCATACGTCGTCGGGACGGGGCGGGTTAAAATAAACTATACTGGGGTGGGTGGCACACACAAAGTGCATTTCCCTCTCCAGAAAACAAACAGTAACGCCATATATTGCCTCTAGATGGATTACACTGGGGTGGGGGTACACACAGAGTACATACCTCTAACAAACACACAACAATAACCTTAACTCTTGGTCCCAGGCCAACTGCACTAGGTGGGGTAGTGAGTGTGCTCTGTCTACTAATTACGTACCAGGCTAATTGCTATAATGATAAGGCAATGTGACGCCAATGACTGCCGGCAAAAACATGGTCGAGGGGGAAGAAGGAATTAGCTGGAGTGGAATGAAATAATAGCAAGCGTCATTAGTAGAGGCGTATTAAACCAGAATGGGAGATATCCTAGGCTGGTACGGTATTCTCGTCGGGTAAGGAAGCTCCCTAACACCTCTTCCTTAGTGATTTACTATTGAATATAGCTGGTTAATGTCCTTACTTATGTTATTATGAAAAGTATGGCGATAATGGAAGGGTTTATGTACCACAGATGAGGAGAATAGGGTGGAATAAACAAATCGCTTTGGAAGGGTGTTAAGGAGCTTCCTCAACCGACAAGAATAAGAGCATTAAGTTGATCAAATACCGAGAAATAACTACATGAAGACATTATAGTTCTGGCAGCGTTCATGGGGAGTGTGATGAACGACAACAAATCTATAGACCGTACGACAAACAGCAAATTCGTTCAACGCCAAAGGTAACTTGATATCTGCCCAGCCTCAGTTTACGCAGTTTATCATGAATGGAAAGGTTCTCTTTGACTGGGATTTTCCAGGTCACTTTCCCAGCACGAGCCGACCAACGCTCGTATTCTCGTCGGTTAAGGAAGCTCCCTAACCCCTCTTCCTTAGAGATTTGATTTTGGATGTGGCTGGCAAACATCCTTTTTTGGGGCTACTTATGCATCCTATGGTCATAACAGAAGGATTGATATATCACGGAACAGGGCAGAAGGTGTAAGAAGAAAGTAAATTGCTTAGAAAAAGGTGTTAGGGAGCTTCCTTACCTGACGAGAATACTGGTCCAACACATACCACACTGCCTTTCACAAAGCTCCTAATCCACTAGCATCTACTCACGGGACTCCAGCTCTGTCTTCTACTCATCCTCCAGTAACGATAGAGACAGACGAGAATGAGAAGAGCATCAGTGATCATGTTCCACGCGGGAACTTGCCAAGGCAGATATCTACCTGGATTCCATTTACCTGTGGAGGGCATGTCAATTCTAAGGTCGACCTCGGATTACATCAATGTTTGGTGGAAGCTGAGGGTATATTTCTTCTGTTTGTTGCAGTAGCTTCCCTGTGTGTGTGTGTGTGTGTGTGTGTGTGTGTGTGTGTGTGTGTGTGTGTGTGTGTGTGTGTGTGTGTGTGTGTGTGTGTGTGTGTGTGTGTGTGTGTGTGTGTGTTTCCCCATTAGCTCAACCCACGACTCCTATTAACTCATATTTACAGCTTAATTAAATTTTATACTACGTCCTGACTACCCTTCCCCTCCTCCTCCTGCTCTTCCTTCTCCTCCTTCATCTTCTATTCAATGATTCCACTTCCTCCTCCTCCTCCTCCTCTTCTTCTTCCTACACTTAATTCTCCTTCTACTTACCCTCATGTCCCCAGTACACACGCGTAATTTTCAACAGAACTAAAAGTCACATTGAAATTGAAAGCCTAATAAAATGTGACTTACCTGTACGCATCTTCTCTTTCTCTCCTCCTCTCTTTCTTTCTCCTTCATTTTCTCTCGTTTCCTCTCTTCTCTTTCTCATCTCCTTTTCTTCCTCGTTCTCAAAGTCATCACCGCTCACCTGGAAACAAAATAAAAGAGCATTTGAAATGTCAAAAAAAAAAAAAAAAACTACGGGAAAGACAAGCAAGGTAGTCTCTCTCTCTCTCTCTCTGACCTTCCATCCTCACGCCTCACATTCCCTCATGCAACATTGCACACAAGTCTTACTGGCAGTCAACACGATTTCAGTATCTTTCATCTCAGAATACGTGAGGTGTTAAGGAGACAACTCTTTAGGTGATGTTATTGCTACAAAAATCTATTGATGAAAGACCTTTATTTTTAGCCAAGACTTTGGTAAAAAAAAAAAAGAAAAAAAAAAAGACAAAGAAAAAGTGTTGCTCTAATAATATCCCGTACACTATCATGAACTGTCTAAACAGAGCGTGAATTAATATTCAACATAACCACTGAATCAACAATTACTCTAAGTTTTAACTCTCAGTCTCTGAACTGCTAAACAAACCGGTGAAAATGTAATAGGATTTTGACCCATCCCAAAGCAGCAGGGAAAAAAAAAAAACTATTATTGTACTTCCTCACTCATCACTAAAATATAACGTCTAGAAAAAGTAAATCAAAATAAGTAAACTAATATTACCTGACCTTTTTTCCTCAGTGTTACCACAGTTCACGACCTCCACCAACACCATCACCACCTGGCAAACTAGTCTTTATCCTTCCACCTCCACCCTCGCCACTCCATCCAGTCGTACTCCATCTTAGCTTCCTCCACCCTCAACTGCTCGCATCTGCACAACCTCAAATCCTTGTTCCTCATCCTATCTTGTATGGAAGTCACGCCTGCTAAGGATCCCTCTCCCAATATCCCATTTGACACTCCCTCATACATCTCATGGCATTCCCTGACACCACACCTCATACTCCCCTCACTCCATCCACTCATATCTAACCTTTAAACAGATTCTCCCTTCACACTCCACTACCTAACCTTCCCCTCCCACATCCTGTTGCCACATATCTAGCCTCTCACACCAGACCCTCCCCTCACTCCTCACTTTTCATTAGTGTCATCTCCCTCACCCCTGACCTTACCACGTTCCGGTCATCCTTCTTACTACTCATCGTCTCCATGCCACTGCTTCACTATTCTTACACATTTCATCTCTCTCTCTCTCTCTCTCACTGTGTGTGTGTGTGTGTGTGTGTGTGTGTGTGTGTGTGTGTGTGTGTGTGTGTGTGTGTGTGTTTTATGCGAGGAAGAAGGAACCAAAGGCCATGAGCCCGCAATAGAGGTGTATGGTATGTAGGAGGACTGCTGGGCCTTGATAGCAGGCTGTGAAGCCTATGCCCAGAGTCGGACACATAAAAAAAAATAATAATAAAAATAAAATAACAGTTCCCTCCAAGAGAAAAACAAAATACAATAGAGAGCCAAATTCAAGATCCGGTCATTTTGAGATGCCTGGACACACTGCGTTTGAAAGACTGGAGATCATAGGCAGCAGGAAATACATACAGAGGGAGACAGTTCCAGAGTTGATCTGTTGCATAAATGAAGGACTGGGAGTAACGGTTAACTCTTGCATTAGAGAGTTGGACAGAAAAGGGATGAGAGTTTGCTGCTAGACGGGTGCTACGCGCCCGTCGTAGAGGTGGAGGAATGCATGCAGACAGTTCAGAAGAGCAGTGACCATTAAAGTAGCGATAGAAAAGAGATAAAGATGCAACAGTGCGGCGAAGAGACAGAGGTTGAAGGGAGTCAGTAAGAGGAGGAGAGTTAATGAGACGAAAAGCCTTTGACTCCACCCTATTGAGAAGAGCTGTATGTGGTGAGCCTCCCCACACATGAGAGTTGTACTCCACACAGGGGCGGATAAAACCCCTGTGCAGGGGTAACGGCTTAGCACACCCAATCTCTTGGAAGCAGATTATACAAGAGATGTAATATGATCTTTCCAAGATAAGTCCCGAGTAAATGAAACCCCAAGCATGTTCAAGGATGATGCAGGATTAAGCTGAATATTATTAAACATTAGTGGGTACACCTGTGGAAGATTTTGTCGGGTTGATAGGTGTAAGAACTGAGTCTTAGATGCATTAAAAACAATATTATTTTTACCCCAGTCAGAGATACGAGCCAAGTCAGACATTAGGTGTGCCATAGCCTCATCCCTTGCCTGTTGAAGTAACTGCTGAGATGGGCGTTGCGGGAACCGAATGGAAAGGTGAAGGGTGGAGTCATCAGAATATGAATGGACAGAGTTAGATGTACAGCTTAGAAGGTCATTGATGAATAAAAGGAAGAGAGTTGGTGATAGGACAGAGCCCTGAGGAACACCACTGTTGATAGATCTAGGAGAAGAACGATGGCCATCTACAACAGCGGCTATAGAATGACCAGAAAGGAAGCTAGCGATGAAGGCACAGATAGAAGGATAGAAACCGTAGGAGGGCAGTTTGGAAATTAAAGACTTATGCCAGACTCGATCGAAAGCCTTTGAGATGTCAAGTACAATGGCAAAGCTTTCGCCAAAGTCCCGAAAGGAGGATGACCAGGAGCCTGAAAGGTAGGTGAGAAGATCGCCTGTGGAGCGTCCCTGACGGAACCCGCACTAACGATCAGAAAGAAGGTTGTGATAGGAAAGATGCCTTGAAATTCTTCTATTGAGAGTTGACTCGAAAACTTTTGAAATACAGGACGTTAAAGCAATTGGACGATAGTTGGAGGGTTGGGAGTGGTCAACCTTCGTTGGTACTGGCTGAATGAGAGCAAACTTCCAGCATGAAGGAAAGGTACAAGTTGACAGACAAAGTCGAAAGAGTTTGCCTAGGCAGGGTGTGAGCACAGAAGCACAGTTCTTGAGAACAACACGAGGGACTCCACCAGGCCCATATGCCTTGTTAGTATTGAGGCCAGTGATGGCAGAAAATACATCAACTGAAGAAATTTTAATATCAGCCATGAGGAAGTCAGAGGCGGGAAGTGATGGAGGAACAGCACCGGAGTCGTCTAAGGTGGAATTGGAGGAGAAAGACTGTGCGAAGAGATCTGCTATATCAGTAGAAGAAATAGCTACAGAGCCATCAGAGTAGAAAAGAGGAGGGAAGGATGATGAAGCAAAGTTTTTAGAAAGGTTTTTGGCAAGGTGCCAGAAGGAGAGGGAAGAATTCGAGTTGGAGAGTTGAGAGCATTTAGTACGGATGAAATTATTTTTAGCAGAGCAAAGAACAGACTTAGCACAATTCCGGGCAGAAACGTAAAGATGATGTGATTCAGGGGTTTGTTGGCTCCGGTACCTTTCGTAAGCCCTCTCCTTGTTGCAGACAGCATTAGAACAAGCGTGATTAAACCAAGGCTTTCTTGCGTTAGTCAAAGGATATGAGAAAGGAATGTACTGTATGCTTCCATGCCCGAGAGAATAACTTCCATAATGCGCAAGGCACACTCAGATGGCTCCCGGCTATGGAAGCAATAATCATTCCAGGGAAAATCAAAGAAGTACTGCCAGAGGGCCTCCCAATCCGCGGCTCCAAAGTGTCACAGGCGACGTTTCCCTGGAGGGTCCACAGGCTGTACCGGAGTGTTAGGACAGGTTAAGGTGATAAGGTTGTGATCGGAGGAGTGTGTGTGTGTGTGTGTGTGTGTGTGTGTGTGTGTGTGTGTGTGTGTGTGTGTGTGTGTGTGTGTGTGTGTGTGTGTGTGTGTGTGTGTGTAATACCTGGTGCAGTGTGGTGTAATATGATGATGTGAGGAAATAGTGTGTGTAATGTGGTGATGTGATGGCCAAGGGAAAGTGAACAGAGTATAGGGGCTGAAACAATGACCAGGACAACGAAGACTGATTTTGACAAGCCCCGACGCACTACTATATTGTTTTTACTCGAACATGGGCTAAAACAGACATCTCTCAATCTTGAATGCTAAGCTGTAACGAGAGACTGACACTGCAATTCGATGCTGCTCACGAAGATGTATTGTGGAAGGCATGTAGAGCCACAGTAACAACCAATACTGCCACTAAGCTACGTGAAATAAACTGCAAAGGGACAACCCGGGCCATGTTAGGATAAAAAGAGTATAGTATACCAATCCTCGCTGAGGCAGGAATAGGGTGTAGGCACGAGGGGACAGACTGCCTAAGATCCGAATATACAAACCTCCTGCATCCGGCAAGTACTGTTGGCTGGCTCAGAGCACAGTTAATTATACACCCAAAAAAGTCAGTGTTGGGTTGACTGGGCACCAAATCGGGCAGGGGGTTGTCATACAACAAACAGCAATAAAACCCTCACGTCGCATATAAGGCGGAATTAATAAGTACCGTTTAGACCGTCAGTATTTGTGTTCGCAATGCAGTGATACAGTGGACGTAGATCCGGGAGGGCACCTGCATGCAAGCACGAACGCACACACAGCAACTAACAACAGATAATACAAAGGAAAAACTCTGTCCATAAACGGTATATGTTCTGACAAGGTTAAGTTTATTCACCTGCTCCGAGATACCTTATATGACTGATGACATGGGAGGCGAGGAGAGGATGACCGGGAGCGAGGCGTAAACATACAGACCCGTATTCTTGACGGTTAAGGACGCTCCCTAACACATTTTCCGAAGCTATTTATTTTGCTTATTACACCAGACTGTCCTCGTTTGTGTTAAGTAAATTTCTCTAATATCGCCTGCCTTTACATGCATAAAGTAAGATATTAACCAACCATATCTAAAAATAAATCGCTATGGAAGAGGTGTTTGGGAATTTCTTTACCGACGAGCGTAAAATAGGAGTACATGAGGGAGGGTGACTCTGTGTAGCGAGAGGAAGTGGTCATGTCCTTCGAGAGAGAGATTTTGAGGCATTTCTTTCAAGACAAATTCAACACAACACGTAAGACAGCTTTAAGAAAAGGCTGTATACTGTCATTACTAAGGTGGTCAAGGTTGCGATGAGTTGTGTATTTATCGGTGCTGTAAAAAGTCAGTATGTATTTACCAGTCGTACAAAATAAACAGCTTAATGAAGGCTTAATGAGGTCTATGTGGAGTGCTTATGTGTGGGTGGTCGGATCAGTGGTGCATCACGTGTACACCAGGCCAATTACAAGGTACTGGCTGCGTTGACACCATTTCGTCTCCACACACACACACACACACACACACACACACACACACACACACACACACACACACACACACACAGCCCTTTTTACACATTCCTGACAGTGATGGAGTGATACAGTGATACATGCGAGAAATACCAGTTGTATGAATATTCACGCTGATAATCTCCCCCTGCTCCTGCCCAGAATCAGATGGGGACGAATATCCAGCCATGTTGGGGCACTTTCTAATGGTCTGATGCAGGAACTGAGTCTGGGTTCTCTGACGTAGGCAGTGGATAAATCTCTCTCTCTCTCTCTCTCTCTCTCTCTCTCTCTCTGGGGGGCGCGGTAGCACAGTGGTAGCGCGCTGAGCTTGTGATCGGGAGGTCGTAAGTCGGAGCCTCGCCCGGGCTACCGTTGCCGGGAGGGGTAGCTCCCTCCTGTAACCCCAGCGGGGCTATATGGCCTTAGTTGCCTAGCTCGGGGAATTAATTTCTCCATTTCTCTCTCTCTCTCCCTCTCTCACACACACACACTAGAAAAACAACTGTGTCCTCAAGGACAGCAATATAAATGACAGATGGAGACGGTATGCAAATTCAACACGACTGCGACACTTTCGTTAATTTATTGTGGTGGTGTTGTGGCTGACAGGGCAGTGGGAGAGGCAAGGAGAGTTAAGGGAAGGAGATGCTAAACATACACGCACACCAATGGAAACTTTTGGCTATGAAACCGATGCAGGTAAAAGACATGCTCAAATCTAATCAAGTTTCATGTTGGACTGCAGTACGAATATTTAATTATAATCTCGAATACAACAGAGAATGAAAGGATACAATGAACTAAAGTATATTTAATCTCAGTTATTCAAAAGCTGTCTCCTGGGTCTCTTCATTCATTATTAGTACACGAAAAGCTGAAAATATAAAGGTTCATCTCCCCATTATAACATTTGTAAGCTACCAATATCTGACTTTATGTAACAGTCTTGCACTGTTTTTTCTAATGTACCACAAATTTCAGTGGCAAAATAAGTACCACAAGTGTTAAAAAACATCCTAAAAAGTAACAAATGTACCCTCAATGACAACACTTCTTTAGGATTAGTAATCGTTTTTTTGTACACCAATATCGTTGTCCAGCGCGTCTTAAATCTGAAATACTGTACTCGTATTGTAAACACGCCGATTTCAGTGAGGCTACATAATCGCTGTACTTACTGTTTTGTAATATAAGGCAGAGATGGGCCTAACTATATGAGCCTCATATGAGTATATGAGTATTATATATTTTTCTAATTCTGTATAACAATTTGCGCCAACCAAAAGGCATCTGGCGACCCTCAATTTGAGAATCACGATGGCAGACTGTGACACGATACAAATATTTAAGTCCTTTGTACAAATAACTAGATTCCATTCTCCTTCTAAACACATTATGATTAACCTCATCTCCTCCCTTTTCTGTCTACCTCTTATTTTCCCCTCCCTCCTACCTGCTTTCCTCTCTCCATCAGCTAACCACTTCCATCTCGTCCACCCAGCGGCCAGGGCGGGTCTCGGCACCACTCCATGCTTCACCCACATGGCCGTGCTGGCTGTGGTGGTGGGTGACGTAGTGAAACATGAGCTACTGCGTCCTGCCCTTCATAACCCAGTTCTGCCTTGAACACAACAATCTTGTCCCATCTAATTCAGTACTGCTTAGGTTAATCACATCCATCTTCGGTATACCCTTCACCATCCTTTCTCGCTCAAGCCAACCCTCGCCCAGGCTAAATCTACCCAGTCTAGTCTAACTTTGATTAATTTCAGATAACCCTGCCTCACCCAGTCCTGACTCATCCTGCCTTGCCTTTCCCTTGTCCTGCTTCACCCTGGTCTGCTTCACTCTACCTTAACTTATCCTACCTTGCCTCACTCTGCCCTGCCTCACTCTGCCTTAACTCATCCTACCCTGCCTCTCTCTTGCCCTGCTTCACCCTGACCTGCCTCACCCTGCCGTGATGCACCATGCCTTAACTCATCCTACCCTGCCTCTCTCCTGCCCTGCTTCACCTTGGCCTGCCTCACATTAAACCATCCTACCTTGCCTCGTTCTTGCCGTGCCTCATCCTAATTTGTCTCACACTACCCTGCGATGGTCGGTGGGAAGGGGGTGATGATAGTGATGATGAGGATAGTGATGCGGATAGTGATGACGGATGATGGTAGTGGTGGCAGTTAATTAAGAAAGTGGTGCTGGTAAAAGGACTGACTGGTGATGGTAGTGGTAGAGGTGCTGGAAGTGACTGATGGCCGTAGTGGTGGGTGAAGGGGGAGGCAATTTATGCATGTACTGTCAATGGTGGTTGCTAATGTCTTACTGAAAGAGTCCTGTCTCATTATGGCTAATTATATCGACTATTATTCTATTGCAGTACCAAAAAAAAAGTACTGTAGCAACGGGAAGTTATGACAGCTCTGTGATAACCAGTACTGAACGTGTCAAGCTTTACTATACTCCTTTTACTTTACTTGGCCTAGATTTTTGTCCATTTGCATCTTATTTCATGTAGTTCAGTGGCAGAATGAGATAACACTATGGCTATACACCCTTTCCATTGCACTTCTTCTGACAGCATATTCTAGTGTTAATCTATTGTTCCAACTCAGCATTCAAGATGGAGAGATGGCAATTCTATGCCAAGTTTGAATAAAAAGGGTACAGTTAAGCATATCTCCCATCCCCTTCCTTATGCCTTTTTGTATGCTTTCTCTTATGACCTCTTTCGTTCTCTCACTTCTCTCATTCTACAAAATATCACCTTTATTCATCCCTCACACTCTCTCATACCGTTCGCTGTGCCTTCCTTCATACTCAAACCCTTTCCCTTTCCCATACCCTCACTCACACCCCTCATATTCAACTCGCTCACGTTCCTTCACAGCCTCTCTCATATCCATCCAACCTTACTGTCTCTCATGACCACGTTCCCACTCTCTGTAACCCCACCTGATCTATTTCCATCAATCAATCAACCCACCCCTTGTGTCACACTCACACTAACCATCAACCCTCTCCCTCAATCACCACCTCCCTGTTACCTCCTCCTTCATCACTCTCCCGATAATCTCATAACAATTCCACCCACTCTAACCCTACTAAGATATTTCTTCACAATGATATTTTTTCTCTTTCCGCTCTCTCTCTCTCTTCTCTATGTTAGTATGTAATGTATTAATGTATGCATGCATCCATACACACACATACACACATTTACAGAGAGAGAGAGAGAGAGAGAGAGAGACAGACAGACAGACAGACAGACAGATAGATAAATAGATAGAGATAGATACGGTATATATATATTTTTGGCTTACTCGTCTCGGAACTGATACCGGAAACTCTTTAGTAATTTCAAAATTGATAAGGAAAATCGTATGATATATACAGTATATGAGATTCCCGGCCCTGCCACCTGCCATGCAGTTCAGAAATAGCCACGATATTCAGTCAGCACCTCTCAATCACTCACTAATATCCCTTTCCCTCTTCCACTCCCCCGCTGCGTCATTACCCAACTCCACCACAAAAACCAATGGTCGTGAGGCGGAAGAAATGATTACCTTTTATCCTATTATCTATGTACTGATAGCCCGTGATGGAGGGTCCTGGGTGGACCCTGACAGGGTGCTGAGGTTATAACATATCCTGCCAGGTCAGAGCCAGCCTGGGTATTTTGGCCTGGGAAAGATTAAAGCAAGAGCCACTGTGCCGTCCCTCTCTGCTGCCCCAGCTTGACCATAAACAGACAGGCGTGGCTCCGTACCACTAACCCAGCAACACCATACCACACCACACCACACACCACACTACACCACATCACACCACTCCACATATCACACCACACCACACCACGCAACACCCTCATTCCTCTCCAAGCTTGACCATATGCATAAGGCGCTGCTCGGTATCCGTTAAGACACTTACCCAGCCACACCACTAGACGCCACACCACACCGCTGCCTTACCTGCAAATGCGAAGAACACCAGATAAGTAAATGCTGCACAGGAAGGTCGAAATTTTAATGGTTCTCAAGAAACAATACATTAGTCATGATCTGTGTAATGTCACAAAACAGTTACACACGAACATATGCTGTGGCCTAGTCACCTTTCAGCTATTTTTTTTTTTTTTTTTTTTTTTTAGTACATAAATATTAGGCAGTCCGCAAGAGGTCTCTTACAGCATTACAAAAATCACTTAGTTCACAAAAAGCTTAAAATAAACACACTTTAGATGTAAGCCTCCAAAAAATTCTGAATAACTGAATGGTGATGGAGAAGTACAGAGAAGGCCAGAAGGAGTTGCATTGTGTGTTTATAGACTTGGAGAAGGCTTAAGATAGGGTACCGAGAGAGGAAATGTTGTACTGTGTGAGAAAGTCAGGAGTGGCAGAGAAGTACGTGAGGGTGGTGAAGGACATGTACGACGATAGTGTAACAGCAGTGAGATGTGCAGTAGGAATGACTGAGGGTTTCAAGGTCGAGGTGGGATTGCATCAAGGATCGACTTTGATCCCCTTCTTGTTTGCAATGGTGATGGACAAATTGACAGATGAGATTAGACAGGAGCCTCCGTGGACAATGATGTTTGCGGACGACATTGTGATATGTAGTGAGAGCCGGGAGGAAGCTGAGGCAGAGCTTGAGAGATGGAGATATGCACTGGAGAGAGGGGGAATGAAAGTAAGCAGAAGCAAGACTCAGTACATGTGTGTAAATGAGAGAGATGACAGGGGAACCGTGAGGCTGCAAGGTGTGGAGGTGGCAAAGGTAGATGAATTCAAATACTTGGGGTCAACTGTACAAAGTTAGGGAGAGTGTGGTAGAGAGGTAAAACAGAGAGTGCAGGCGGGATGGAGTGGGTGGAGAAAGGTGACAGGAGTGATCTGTGATAGAAGGGTCTCTGCAGAAATGAAAGGGAAAGTTTATAAGACTGTACTATGGCCAGCCATGTTGTACGGAATGGAGACAGTACCACTGACAAAAAGACAGGAGGCACAGTTGGAGGTAGCAGAATTGAAGATGTTGCGTTTTTCACTAGGAGTGACGAGGTTGGACAAAATTAGAAATGAACATATTAGAGGGACAGCACACGTAAGTCAGTTTGGGGACAAAGCTAGAGAGGCGAGACTTAGATGGTTAGGACATGTGCGGAGAAGGGATGAGGAGTGTGTCGGGAGGAGGATGCTGGAAATGGAGTTACCAGGCAGGAGAAAGAGAGGAAGGCCAAAGAGAAGGTTTATGGATGTAGTGAAGGAGGCCATGCGGGTGGTAGGTGTAAGAGAAGAAGATGCAGAAGACAGAGTAAGATGGAGATAGGTGATCCGCTGTGGCGACCCCTAAGGGGAGAGCCGACAGGAGAAGAAGAAGACCATCCTAAAAGCATAAATTTTCTCAGATCAGCAATAAAAAATCATTAACCCCTCTTCTACTGAATCACACCAGAATTATCCCTTTATTTCTCAGACAACTATATTTATGCAAGCCAAAAACGTCCATCAAACCTTCACAAGCTTCGTTGTTCATGGCTTCACAAATGAAGTTCGAAACACACCACACAGCAGCACAAAATCAGTATCTTCTTCTCCTGTACGGTAGGCGTCTAGCTAGCGAGGTCAACACAAGATAGGATGGGCGTGGGTGAGGTGAGGTGACTTAAGCTATACTCTATATTGCACCACAGCAACGATGCACGGTTGAAGCATACCTTGTGGGATGCATTTTCATTCCTAATTAGAATGATACTAGGTAATTTTTAACACATTTTTTTAAGGTTAATCATGTTGACTTAGGGTCATATAACTTGGTATTATCAATAAGAGGTGGGGAAAAGAAGTACAGGTTCGGTTGCAGTTCCGTTCTGCTGCTTCTAGTCACACAAGACGGCCATATTGTTCAGCACAGGTTATGTAACGATTTTGCTAATGTCAGCACTAAAATATACACATACGGCAAAGTATAACTCGCTAAAGGGGTGAAAAAAAGTGGCGATGTGGGGCAGAAACTCAACTTACCAATATCTTTCTTTTTTTAAACCCTCCACTTCTAGACGGCTTATTATTGCGGTGACTGAACAATGGGGGACGAATCAGTGTAGATTCAACCCCACTGAAAACTACCTTTAGTCTTCTGAAATGGTAGTACACATCACTGGCATCACCAACAAGTACTTACATTTAACAGGCACATAGCTGGCGAATATGGCGGAGTAAACACTTTCAGATAAGTTTGCAAAGTTAGCAACATTCATCATTTTTGTTGTAAGTACTTTGAAAATGACGTAGGCTACAACGCTAACTAAATTTTTGTAGACCTATATAAGTACTCTTAATTTACTTATTTCTCAAGTATTCTTTATTTTTTTGTCCTTAGGCATACTCCTGACGAAATATAGCACACACGCGTAAATTATCCAGTCAATTTCGACAAATATCATTGAGTGAGTTAGGCCTTTAAGTGGAGCGTAGGGATAACAAAAAGTATGAACCTCTGGCAGGCTTTACATACCCACACTCATCGAACTGGTTTCAATTTGTGATACCAAAACAGGATCAGTACATAAACATCATCCGAAGCACCGACTATGATTTTTGCCGCAGTATTTATATGGCACCTAAAGTGGAGTCGGTAATGGCCCAGCAACATCATTAAGGAGGTCTGGGACAAAGTAATTAACCACATAACAGCCTTACTAGTAATCACCTGCCAGAGTGATCTTTACCAGGACTTTTATGACCTCATACAAATTTATGGTTAAATTTTGGCTACGTGGTCCAGACTCTTCAGCGCCCTCTCTAAATGATGCTGATGTAAAGAAAGAAAACATGATTTATTCCCTTGGACAATGATCTCTAGCTCTTCAACTTGTCTTATCAGCTCCCATAATTCAAGTCAATGGCGGTTACTACTACTTAACCTAACTTGCAGTGTACGTAAGAGGGCATTTCCAATCTCCCACATATACCTTTTTCAACTTGATCAGACACCATGGTCACAACCAACATCAACACTCTCTCTCTCCATTATATAGTAAGGAAAATATGAGGACGAGTGAACACGCCACAGACCTGTTCACTTGCCATCTTTCACTGTCCGGTGGATTAATGGTTTCAGGACACTTCTCAGGGTGACAGCCATGTACTACCGGTATAATGCAGGTTCGAATCAGTAGCAGCCAAATGAAAGTTTCTCGATCATGTACTATGACCAAGCGGGTTGATGACATTTCTCCTTAAATGGATGGACTATGATAACCTAACCTCAGGATCCTACACCACACAGGGGGTAATATGGGAATAAATTATGTACGTACATGACAACTCGCTAATAAAGAGGGAGCAACGGAAGAGATTTTTTAAATCATTAGTGTGGATTATTAGCATTCTCTCTCCATTATGTTTTCTTTTTTCCCACTCCGCTGCGTGTATGATGAGTGGAACGAGGCGTACCCTTTCTCCAGGGTGGAGGAGACTAGAGAAGGTTTTAAGAAAAAGTGCTGCCTAGCACCAGAGAGCGCACTGTTACAGAACACAGGTTCTAGATTTAATAATAGTATTGTTACAGACATCTTTTTAGGACTATCTGTGGTATTATATACATTTGCCGTGAGCTGAGGGTGTCTCATTCAGGACTGATAAGACAGAACTAACAACTGAGTTTAGCCTACATGATGTGTTGGTGGATATTATAGTCCACCAGCAACCGATGTCAAAGCTTAATAAGAATCTTCGCGCTTGTCTCTTTAAATAATGAGATGAGCTTCTTATTCTACCATTCTCAGTGATTTTTCTTCTTGGCCACTAGCTACCCCACTGGGCTTATAACGAGCTGTTTCCGCTTGGGAGTGGTGGAAGAATGATCAAGAGCTTCGCAACTCTTGTGAGCACTCAACAAAAAAGCGCTGATGCCAGTTTTAACTATGTAGTTGTGGCATTAAATTGCAGTGGCTTGTTTAGTGTTAAGCGGTACCCACAAAGAACCACAATCTGCCTGCTTGCTTTACATCACACCACACCACACAATACAAAACCTTATCATACCATACCACACCCCAGCACATCACACCACACAGTATTATACTATACCACATCTCACTTCATGACAAATGAGCCACCAGCAAAGGATAAACTTAGTCCCAGTTGGCTGCGTTCTACACAATCGTTAGAGACACTACAGCATACACCATTTCACTTAATGTAAGGTTCCGAATTTTCCGACAATGTAAGCTGGATATATTTTCTCACTCAAGTATTAATCAGATCTTCCATGGGTCGAAAATATTAAGTATTACCAAGGCAGTTCACACAACGCACCACATGGACCGCATTACACACAACAGTTCTTCAACCCAGCCTCCATCAAAGACCTGTGGAAACATCTGACTGAATAACTGAAGTCCACTGGTTTCATAAGAGGAACTGAAGGCCGACACTACCACCACTAAGTCAATACACGAAAAAAAGCATTCCGTACCAACTCGAATTTCTTAAACTTTATTCGTTTGTATATACACTGTATATGGCTAGTGAGGGAGTGATCGCCCTCTACCTACACAGATCAAAAGCCCTCGGGAGCAGGGGGGTGGTTGCTTTCTCAGGCAGAGGAACTCCTTGAGAGTGAAATGGCTGGGAAGCATGCCGGCACGTGACTGGCTACAGCATAGCTGGGTCTTTCGGGTGTGGGCAATCAGACAAGTTAGCTGCCTACTGCAACTGCAACACAATGGCGAGGTGTTCAGGAAGTTAGCCAAAGAAACCTTGATGGACTCTGAAAGAACAATAATGGCCCCCAGTCCCGTGCAGCCCTTAAATGGGCAGGGGGTGCTAAGAATCTCACGGTTGCCTCAATTACAATCTAATTCCTCTGTCAATGCAAAAAATACAATTAAAATTGGTAACTGGAATGTGAGAACGCTAAATCATGACGGTAAAATCGATGAGTTAGTGAAGGTTTTTCAAAATTACGGACTTGATATTTGTGCTCTGACAGAAACTAGATTAACTGGAGTCGATAAGTTGGATTTGGAGGATGGTATACGTTTATTGATATCTGGTCGACAGGACGGAATGCATTATCAGGGAGTGGGATTGTTGCTGGGTTGTAAGGTAAATAAGGCTTTGTGTGAGTGGGATCCTATAGATGAGCGATTGTTATACGCACGGTTTAAATCAAATCATGGCAACATCAGTCTGTTTGTGTGTTATGCACCTACTAATGATGCACTCGATGAAAAGAAAGACACATTTTATGAAAAGTTGCAACAAGGAGTAGGAAGGGTACCTAGACATGATGTTTTGATCTGCGTTGGAGACTTTAATGCAGTAATGGGCTGTTCAAATGAGGGATTTGAGGCATGTATGGGTAAGATGGGAGTTGGTAGTAGGATGAGTGAAAACGGAGTGAGGTTTGGAAGCTTCTGTCTAGCAAATGACTTAGTCATCGGGGGCACACTCTTTCAGCATTGCAATATACACAAGACAACTTGGGTGTCGCCGTGTGGAAAATATAAAAATCAGATTGATCACATCGCTATCAGTAGGAGGCATAGAAGTTCTCTGCTAGATGTTCATGTTAAACGGGGAGCGGATATTGGTAGTGACCATCAACTCAGCATTGCAAAAATAAGATTTAAACTTAAAAATCAGAAGAAGGAAAAATCTGGTGTTGGAAGATACGATATTGTTAAGCTTAGAAGGGAAGGAGAAGAAAAGGGGGAATTCAGATTAGAATGCAGAAATAGGTTTTTGGTGTTGGAAACGTTGGAAGAGGGGGAGAGAAGTGTAGATGAGATGTGGGAGGATGTGAACAAAGTTTTGCATGAGACTGCTGAATGTACGATTGGAAGGAGACATAGCTTCAGGAGAAAGAAATGGATATCAGAGGAAACGTGGGATATGATAAAAAAGAGAGGTGAGGCTAAATTGAGGAGTGAGATGCAATGCGTTGATGAACGAGAGATTGAATTAGCAAGAGCTGCGTACTGGAGTTTGAATTCAGAAGTAAGAAGGTTAGCTAGGAGAGATAAAAGAAGATGTGTGGATGAAAAGGTTGCAGAGACTGAAATCTTAATAAACAAAAATGATGGACAGAGTCAAAGAATAGCATATGAATCGATTAGAGAACTGAGTGGTAATGCAGGTAAACGCAAGGAAATACCAGTTAGAGACAGGGAAGGAAATTTATTGACCAAAGATGGAGATATTAAAAATAGATGGAAAGAGCATTTTGAGACAGTTCTTAATAGACCAATACCACCAGAAGAGGATATACCGTCTGCTCAGGAAGATTTAAATATAGAAACAGGAGAGTTGAGGCTTGCAGAAGTGGAGAAAGCAGTAAAACAGTTAAAGAATAATAAGGCACCAGGGGAGGATGGTTTATTTCCGGAAATGTTTAAAGTGGAGGGGGATAGATTAATAATGATCTTGACCAAGCTATTCAATAAGATATGGGTGACGGGGTTACTACCATCAGTTTGGAAGAATGGTGTGATTGTTAAAGTTCCGAAGAAGGGAGACCTGAGTGAATGTGGTAATTGGAGGGGAATCTCTTTGTCACCGATAGCTTTGAAAGTTTTCAGTAGAGTGTTGTTAAATAGGTTGGAGCCGGTGGTTGAGGGTATTCTGAGGGATGAACAGGCTGGTTTTAGAAAGGGACGTGGTTGCAATGATCAGATCTTTATAGTTAGGCATTTGATGCAGCAAGTTAATGAAATGAGAGTACCGTTAAGTCTTTGTTTTGTTGATTTTGAAAAGGCTTTTGATAGTGTTTCGAGAGAGACTATGGGGAAGATCATGAGACATTATGGAATACCAGAGGAGTTTGTGAGGGTCATTATGAACATGCATGAGGACACATTTTGTAAAGTGATGGTTGATGGTTGTCTGAGTGATTCGTTTGAAGTCAAGTCCGGAGTAATTCAAGGTGGTGTTCTATCGCCTTTACTATTTATATTGGTCATTGATTACATTATGAAACGCGTTGGAATAGAAACCGGTGCAGGTATACTTTGGGGAGAGAACAGGAAACTTTTGGATTTAGATTATGCAGATGATATAGTTTTGATTTGTGATGGGCCAGAAGAGATGCAGAGAGTGTTGGACTGTTTGGTAAGTGAAGGTCGCAAGGTGGGTTTGGTTATTAATTGTGGAAAAACTGAAATAATCAATATGAATATGGAAAATGCGCAGGAATGTGTAATTGGAGGTATGGTTGTAAAGCAAGTTGATAGGTTTAAATATTTAGGTACTTATTTAGCCAAGGATGGTTCTTTGAACTTTGAATTCGAGGAAAGGTTAAAGAAGGCTAATCAGGCAATGGGAATGCTTAAAAATATTTGGAATAATAACAATTTCTCTGTGCATACAAAAATCAAACTTTATAAGGTAATGGTTAGGAGTATCTTAATTTATGGACACGAGTCTTGGTACAGCACAGTGACTATGGAAAATAAATTCTTGGTGTTTGAAAATAAAGCACTTAGAAGAATATTAGGAGTTAAGTGGTGGGAAAGGATACCAAATAGTAGACTTAGAGAAATAACGGGAGTGCAGCCGATCGATGAATATGTTAGATTCTCACGATGGAAGTGGCTAGGACATGTGTATAGGAGACAGGGAATAGTACGAGGTACACCAGGGTGGGTGGCACTTGGTAGGAGAGGTAGAGGAAGGCCAAAAGAGACGTGGGTGAGGACAATGAGACGGGAAGCTGGAGATGAATGTTGGGGAGATCTTGAGGAGTTAGCACAAGATAGGATGTGGTGGTGTGAGTTCATTGAGGCCCTATGCATCCCCGAGGGTGCCACAGAAAATGATTGATTGATTGATTGATAACATCTTACCGGCTTCGAGCGGCAATGGCGTGGATCGAGGTGGTATGAACATACCTGGGCGCTCGCACGTGTAATTCACCGGGTCGGTCAGAATGACTTGATGGTCGTGATCGTCAGCTTTTACCCTCTCGGAAGGGAGCTGAGAGCTCATATAGTCCGATCTAAGGGCAAGGCTGTGACCTTCACACACGCACACACCCGTCCCCTTGCTCAAGGGGGACAGTAACCACCCACTTCGTCAGTGAAACTTTTCGCAACCTGAGCGAGGCACGAACTCCCGTCTACCAGATGGCAAGCGAGAACGTTACCACTGCGCCAATGAGCGGTGTGTGTGTGTGTGTGTGTGTGTGTGTGTGTGTGTGTGTGTGTGTGTGAGAGAGAGAGAGAGAGAGAGAGAGAGAGGAAGGGGTGATGTCGTGCACACCCACATGGATTATATTATACCAAATTATCACATACCAACAGTGTCTCAGTCATTTTCAGCTAACACTCATCTACATTGGCACTCATCTCCCTCAGACCACCTACCTACAGGATGACTTACCCACACATCCTCCAGCATACCAAGTCCATTCACACACACACACACGCAGACCCATTCATGCTCTACTTTCCCTCTTCACACACTGAATCTCAAACCCATCCTCCAGTACCAAACCGTTACTCGTTTCCCCCGGCCCACCTCCTGTACCACGCCCACACTCCTTCCCACAACCACCAACCCAGCCTCTCGACAGCCAGGCAGAACCAAGTTTGGCGAAAAAAATAATACAAGCTATGAGACAAGCTGTAAGTAGTACCTCAATCGAAAATACCAGCCCACCCTGGTGCACCCATATCGCAGGGTGAAGCTGTCCCTCAGGCTTCACCATTTACATAAGTCTCTCGCTCTACCACCTACTTGCGGCCGCCTCACTTCTGAATATATATATATATATATATATATATATATATATATATATATATATATATATATATGGCCACTTTTTTATCCCTTGTATAATATTCCGGGAATTAATATGCAATACTATATCCCCAGTGCATGGAGTTTTAAGTAAATAAGCCACGTATGTTAGTTTGGTACGGGAAAAATAAAAAAAAATCACCGAAAAAAAACATCCGCGAACGAAAGCAGAGCTCCCGAAAAAAATGCCCGTCACCCCGATATACCGTATTTTCACAAATACTATGCAACATCCCAAAAAAAAAAGTCCAGGGAAAAATACCAATTAATGCCTCCATATTACCGTACTTCCACTTATTTTCCAATATACTAATACCAGCTGATCACAACCCGACTCTAAAGCTCTGTACTCTGTAGCCGTATTTTCTTGTCAGCTTAAGTGTCTCTCAACACATTTTTCTAATTAGCTAATTATCAGTATCACACCTGTTCTCTTTTATGAAGTCTATAATTTCTTAGACTACATAGATAACACTGAGGAAAATATTAAAGGGCTATATACAAAAATAAGTCGGTAAATAAGTGCTGCGGTTTCTTGGCCGACGATATTAGACTTAAATCAACGTCAAAATATCTTACCTTATCTTCTACCTTTTATCCCTCCACTTGGTATTTTCACGCCTCCACGCTCTAAATTCCCTTCGCGAAACCATACCCGCGTTGAAAATGCATAGTATCCACGCATTCCCACCAAATGTCCGGAGAAATTCACAAGAAAACGGGAGAAAGCGCCACATACAACACTCGCAAAACATTGCCCGCAGACTCTAACGGCGACTAACGCGGAGGAATACCAGACGCATCACGCCCTTCTTTCTCCCTCACTGAATTAAATTTCCTTACATTTGGCCATTTTTGTCCCCTTCACTGCACATTTCTGGTATCACTTTGCAGAGTTTTATCCCATGCGCATGGAGTTTCAATGATGTTAGCCATGTAGGCAAAATTTTTACAGAAATACAAAATACCGAAAAAAAATTATGCCCGCCAAAGAAAGTAGTGCCTGGGAAAAAAAAAAAACTAATCTCACGCCGACATTCCAGCATTCTCACTATTACTACGCATTATTGCGCGAAAGATACTAGTACTAGAGAAACTTACCTTTAATACCTCGATAATTCAGTATTTCCGCTATTATTCTTTAATATACACATACTGAGCACACGCAAAGACCGACTATAAAACTTTCCATAACCACATTCACATTCGCTTAAGTCACCCACTTGAACTCTATGATGTCACTGTAACATCCGTTTTCTTAGCTACTTATCAATTTAAACCTGCTTCCTTTTAGGAGAGAGTTGTAGTAGTAGTAGCTCTTCCTGATACATCCCTATTTAACCACTTGTTTTCTAGTATTAAACACACTCTCTCTCTCTCTCTCTCTCTCCAATTTCATCCTTGCAAGCACATCATACCCATCGATATATTACATAATTTTGTATGGCCCGCGAATGATGTTAAAAATATCCCAATGGCCCTTAATAGGAGACAGGTTCCCCACCCATGTTCTAACAGATGTCACTGTCCAGCAAACCCTTTAGCACTGTCCACGTAGCACTAATTCTGTAAGAAGGAGGGTACATTGCAGGTTAAGGGCAACTTCAGCCTGTAGTCTACTGGGTTCATGTTTAGATAAGCCTGGAGTCACAATAGCAACAATCATCTATCAAGCTTTACTTTCATCCTCCAATTCAATTAGGCTAACCATTTCTCCATCAGTCTACAAATCTATCCATCAATGCATCCTTGCGTTATCCAGTCAAAAGCCAACTCATCTCATTTTTCATCAGTCCAGTATCCTAACCTACTGTTTTTTATCCATCATTTTTTTGTTCATCTTTTATGCATCTTTTATCTAACCTGCTATCCTTTCATCCACCAACCTACCATCCATCAAGCCTAGCAATCAGTCTGTTCATCCATCACTCTGTCCCTGAAAATATTAATGCTGTAAATTATCACGGCATACTGAACTACAAGAACTCGCACGAGTGACAGCATCAAAGGTCCGTATTCTCGTCGGTTAAAGAAACTCCCTAACATCTTTTCCCGAGCGATTTATTTTGCTTATTACACCTTACTCTTCTATTCTATGTTATATACACTTTTCCAATATCGCCCTACTCAGCTTAAATAAGGTTCAAAAGGATATTAACTAGCCATATCCAAAAATAAATCGCTACAGATTAGGTGATAGGGAGCTTCCTTAACCGACGAGAATACGGGCCTAAGAACCAGAAGCAGGTAAGCACGCGATGCCCTCTTTAATGTTGCATCAGCGACCTGGTGAAAAATTGCAAGTGTGATTGAATCTGTGCACCAAACCCCTACTGGTGACCAAGACCCGTAACCTCGTCGGTGAAGGAGGCTCCCTAATACCTTTTCCTAAGCGATTTATTTTGCTGATTACACCTTACTGTCCTCTTATGTTTTATGTAAATTCTTCTAATATCGACTCACTTTATATACATAACGTGAAAACTGATATTAGCCAATCATATCTAAAAATAAATCTCCAAGGAAGAGGTGCTAGGAAGCCTCCTAAACCGACAAGAATACGGGGCAAAGTTTGATGCCAATACTTGTGTATCTCAGCTAAATCAGAGAGAGAGAAAGAAGAAATATATCAGGCAGAGACAACATGGACAAGCCAGTGGTCCTTTGTGGGTCTATATGGCTTGGCGTAATTCTGACAGACCATTATTCAGCCGTGAACCTGTCTGTCATTCTGTGAGGTGGCGGTGTTTTGAGCAGCACCACGATCTGTCATGCTAACCACTTTACATAAACTCCTGTACACCCGGCGTCCTTCCCACCCCATTATATTCACCCCTTTACTCACTCATGTCGATCTTCCCTGAATGGTAGATTGTGAGAGGCAGTGGGGGAGACTGTGGTAATGTTAGGTTTGCTGAGGGAAGATCATATAGACATAAGATGAAAATGGTTATGGGAAGTAGAACACGATGTAGGACAGATTAGAGAATTGTTAGCTGAGCTGTCCTCGGAGAACACGACAATTAGGATGCACAATGTATGGACCACCTTGTACATTACCATCATATCAGACAGAGCAGGACCTCTCCATCTTATGCCACCCAAGTCCTGGTTACAACACCACTTCCTGATGCACTCCTCTAACCATCCAAGCTTAATAACCAGTAAAATAAAACCAGTACATATATATATATGATTCAGTGTCTAAGGCTGAGATTTGATTAGTTTTGTGTGATGGGTCGTGGACGTGAGTGTGGGTGTTGGGGCGGGGACGGTGACTATAATCATTTTGTTCTCTCGTGGATCCGTCCTTAGTTATACTCTTTTTACTCTAACCTGGCCTAAAATTGCCATCCTTCCATCATGAATGCTGAGCTATAACAACAGGTTAACACTAGAATGTGGTGCTAGTCACGAATAAGTGCTATGGAAAGGATGTGGAGCCGTAGTACTGTCTTATTCTACCCCTAAGCTACGTGAAATAACCTGCCAAAGGACGAATATCTAGGCCAAGTTAAGATGAAAAGAGTACAGTAACTTTATTTCTATACATCGGGGTCTGCACATCATCTAGATAAGGCAATCAGATCTTAAATTCAGTAGCACTTTTGACACTAGCCTATCAGAGGACACCAAACCCTTCACATGTCGTTACATGGGTACTCATATCAACCATTTTAGGAGTAATACATCAGGGGAACCATCATGAAGCCTGTTGTGATGGTATTAGCGAGTGTTTCTGACGGTATATTTGTTAATGAAAGGTAATGAAAGTTATTCAGTGAATCATAATGCCCATGGTCTTCAATGAAATGACACAGGATTTGAACTCACGATCTTGCAGTCCATAGTCACTACTCAATCCATGAATAGTGTGGTCCAAGTAGGCGTATGAGGTTTTGATTTTTTTTTTTATATAGGGGGGGGGACGTAAAACTCTTGCTTCTCAAAATCTGGTTTAAGCTTACAGCCACTGTCTCCTGTCACCATCTGTGTATATTATGTTCCTCGCTAATGACAGGTGAGATAAAGTGTCTGGGCTGAAAAGCACCGTATATGTGGGTGTAGATGGAATGAAGAACTGCAGTTACAGAAGCAGACCACGGAAAAATTTGACTGACAGGAGTAGTGTATATCGGTATGTGGGAAAGTGGTTTGCAATGGAAGTACCGGTATTGTAAGTTGAGCCAGGATGGAGTTACGTGGATGTCTTGTTGCGGCCACACCATATAAAAGGAAGAATAGAAGGAATAAAGAGAGTAGAGTCTGTGGCAGATTAAAGAAGGAAGGCGTTACGGCAAAGAAAATAAAGTGATTGACATGCAGAACGAAGGAAGGATAAGATAAACATTAGAGCAGAGGAGAAGAGGAAGAAGGTAAAAGAAACAAGGAAGGAGAGAAAAAGAATGATGTGAATAAACTTTTTTTTTTTTTTCATTTTTTTTTATGCGAAAAAGAAGGAACCAAAGGCCATGAGCCCTGAGTATCAGTTCCCTCCAAGAGAAAAACAAAATACAATAGAGAGCCAAATTCAAGATCCAGTCATTTTGAGATGCCTGGACATACTGCGTTTGAAAGACTGGAGATCATAGGCAGCAGGAAATACAGACAGAGGGAGACAGTTCCAGAGCTGACCTGTTGCATAAATGAAAGACTGGGAGTAACGGTTAACTCTTGCATTAGAGAGCTGGACAGAAAAGGGATGAGAGTTTGCTGCTAGACGGGTGCTACGTGCCCGTCGTAGAGGTGGAGGAATGCATGCAGACAGTTCAGAGGAGCAGTGAACATTAAAGTAGCGATAGAAAAGAGATAAAGATGCAACAGTGCGGCGAAGAGACAGAGGTTGAAGGGAGTCAGTAAGAGGAGGAGAGTTGATGAGACGAAAAGCCTTTGACTCCACCCTATTGAGAAGAGCTGTATGTGGGGAGCCTCCCCACACATGAGAGTTGTACTCCACACAGGGGCGGATAAAACCCCTGTATAGAGTCAACAATTGAGCAGGGGTAAAGAAAGAGCAGAGTCGGCTTAGCACACCTAATCTCTTGGAAGCAGATTTTACAAGAGACGTAATATGATCTTTCCAAGATAAGTCCCGAGTAAATGAAACCCCAAGCATGTTCAAGGATGATGCAGGATTAAGCTGAATATTATTAAACATTAGTGGGTATACCTGTGGAAGATTTTGTCGGGTTGATAGGTGTAAGAACTGAGTCTTAGATGCATTAAAGACAACCATATTATTTTTACCCCAGTCAGAGATACGAGCCAAGTCAGCCATTAGGTGAGCCATAGCCTCATCCCTTGCCTGTTGAAGTAACTGTTGAGATGGGCGTTGCGGGAACCGAATGGAAAGGTGAAGGGTGGAGTCATCAGCGTATGAGTGGATAGGGTTAGATGTACAGCTCAGAAGATCATTGATGAATAAAAGGAAGAGAGTTGGTGATAGGACAGAGCCCTGAGGAACACCACTGTTGATAGATCTAGGAGAAGAACGATGGCCGTCTACAACAGCGGCTATAGAACGACCAGAAAGAAAGCTAGCGATGAAGGCACAGATAGAAGGATAGAAACCGTACGAGGGCAGTTTGGAAATTAAAGATTTATGCCAGACTCGATCGAAAGCCTTTGAGATGTCAAGTGCAATGGCAAAGCTTTCGCCAAAGTCCCGAAAGGAGGATGACCAGGAGTCTGAAAGGTAGGTGAGAAGATCGCCAGTGGAGCGTCCCTGACGGAACCCATTCTGACGATCAGAAAGAAGGTTGTGATAGGAAAGATGTCTTAAAATTTTTCTATTAAGAATTGACTCGAAAACTTTTGAAATACGGGACGTTAAAGCAATTGGACGATAGTTGGAGGGTTGGGAGTGGTCAACCTTCGTTGGGACTGGCTGAATGAGAGCAAACTTCCAGCAAGAAGGAAAGGTACAAGTTGACAGACAAAGGCGAAAAAGTTTGCCTAGGCAGGGTGTAAGCACAGAAGCACAGTTCTTGAGAACAACAGGAGGGACCCCATCAGGCCCATATGCCTTGTTAGTACTGAGGCCAGTGATGGCAGAAAATACATCAACTGAAGAAATTTTAATGTCAGCCATGAGGAAGTCAGAGGGGGGAAGTGATGGAGGAACAGCACCGGAATCGTCTAAGGTGGAATTGGAGGAGAAAGTCTGTGTGAAGAGATCTGCTTTATCAGTAGAAGAAATAGCTACAGAACCATCAGAGTAGAAAAGAGGAGGGAAGGATGATGAGGTAAAGTTGTTAGAAAGATTTTTGGCAAGGTGCCAGAAGGAGCGGGAAGAATTCGAGTTGGAGAGTTGAGAGCATTTAGTATGGATGAAATTATTTTTAGTAGAGTGAAGAACAGACTTAGCACGATTCTGGGCAGAAACGTAAAGATGATGTGATTCAGGGGTGGGTTGGCTCCGGTACCTTTCGTAGGCCTTCTTGTTGCGGACAGCATTAGAACAAGCGTGATTAAACCAAGGCTTTCTTGCGTTAGTCAAAGGATATGAGAAACGAATGTATGCTTCCATGCCCGAGAGAATAACCTCTGTAATGCGCAAGGCACACTCAGATGGCTCACGGCCATGGAAGCAATAATCATTCCAGGGAAAATCAAAGAA
>NC_137059.1:17042576-17072576 GCF_032717465.1 Coenobita brevimanus
ATAAAAAAAAAAAAAAACTAAAAACTTCAACACACCAAGGCCGGAAGAAAATGAAATAGCAAAAACAAAAGATATTTTACACAAAATCTGAAAAAAGACAAAATGAACAAGAGAAGAACGGGGTGTTAACTCAAATGATATACAGATAATACGGCAAAACCGTTGAATTATATCGCATCATTGAGGGAAAGAAATAGTAATAAGAAAGGAATGAAGGAGGAGAAAATGATAGAGAACAAGTTATTACAAATTAAGGCAAATAACAAGATGGTTTTTAGTTCTTCCCAGCTGCTCAGTGCCAAGCAGGACACCAGCCACTCTGTTAGTTTCAGGACAGGACATTATGCAAAAGGTGTCTCACTGGCCAATCTCTCCAGGTGAAGCCATGAGGAACGAGAATTACCAGGCAGTACAGAATAATCGTAATGATAATCGCTTATCCTTACTTCCCATCCACCTCCTCTATCTTCCCCGTCAACCTCCCTTCCCCTCTCCCACCCCTCCCCCTCCCTCTGTCCATAGCATGCCTCTGGCCCGACCATCCCAACATCTCTTTGTCTCTCATCCACACACACACACACACACACACACACACACACACACACACACACACACACACACGTTACGGGTAATGGAGGGTAGGTGTTGGAGGCTAATAGGGGGTGTGTTGCCCTTGACACGCACTGAAGTGTGTGGGGAGAGGATGGGGGGGAGGGTACTGATGCACGAGGCCAGGGTAACGTTACAGCACTGTCACGCCTCACACTTTTCCTTACATACTTCGTTCGTGACCAGAAATTTCTTTTTCACTATGTGTGTGTGTGTGTGTGTGTGTGTGTGTGTGTGTGTGTGTGTGTGTGTGTGTGTGTTAGGTGACAGCGAGGGACACCACTAATTTCACATGGTGTTGAGAATAATTGCCAAGTAGATAAGATAGGCTAGTTTGAAGGGGGGTAGAAGTGAGTGACTTAAGGGAGGGAAGAAGGAAAGGAAAGAGAGGGAGGGATGAGTTGGAGAGATGCGAGAGCAACGGGAAGGAGGAGATAAGGAATGACAGCAGGAAATGGAAAAGCCATGAGGGGAAAAGAGTTCATGTAAAGGATGGACACAGAGGAAAAGGGTTGGAAAACATTTAAGAGAACAGGAAATGTAATGGAGGGAAAGAGGTGAAAAAAAGATGGTTGGGAAGAAAAGCAAAGATGAAATTAAAAATGGAGGACTGTCTCTTGTCTCTGCTCTCGGAAAGAAGGACATGCGGGGGAGTGTACTGGGAAAATGGAGAGGAAAAATGGGGAAAAATAATCTTAAAGAAAAGTCAGTATGAGAGAGAGAAGACATGGAAAAAAAAGAAGAGGAAAAGAGAGAGAGAACTGAAAAGGTTGGAGGAAAACGAAAGGGAAAGAAAGGTTAGAGACAATTCTTGATGAGAGATAAGGGAGAGAAGAGAAAGATGAACTGATGGAGAGAGAGAGAGAGAGAGAGAGAGAGAGAGAACGGAAGAGAATTAAATAGAGGGATGAGAAAGGAGGCTGATAGGAGAAGGAGGCTGATACAGAAAGGGAGAGAAGGCGTTAGGGATGATGCTAGAGGAGTAAGAAAATGAAAGAAGAGGGGGAGAAGAACTAGAAAATAGGGAAAGAAGGGAAGAGTGGGAAGGAAAAGCAAAAATGAAGTACAGGAAAGATGTGAGAAAGAAAAGAATGAGGGAAATGGAAGAGAGGTTGAGGAAAATAAGAAGAAAGGGAGGAGAGGAAACGATATAAGACACGGAAATGGCCGAAAGGGAGAGAAAAGGGGAGAGGACTGGAAGCAGTGAGGAAAAGAAGGGCAAGATGGGGAGGGGAAGTGAGGGAAGAGGGAGAGATGTAAGGAAGTGTAGGTGTTAATGTTACGTGTTTCTGGTTCATAGAGGGGCCTTTACGGGACAAACAAAATAAAACACACACACACACACACACACACACACACACACACACACACACACACACACAAAGCACCCTCTCTCTCTTTCATTCATTTTCTTCATCAATCTTTCATCTTTGGCATCCACAGTTTTATCCATTCTCTTTCCTCCATCATTTTCTATCCTCTCTCTCTCTCTCTTCCTCTCTCTCTCTCTCTCTCAAACATTTTACCCGTTCTCTTCCCTTTATTTTCCTTCCATAATTTTTAAATCAGTCTGAGTGTCCATTCCCTTCCCAAATTATTTAACGCATTTTCTCTTGCACTTCTCTCCGTTCACTCACTTCCATCTATTATTCTTCAAGTTAATTTTATCAGCCTACTTTCATCTAGCCTCAGCGTGTCAAGTCATCATTGAAGGAGTAACGCCATGATACTGGTGGTGATAGTGTGGTGATACTGGTGGTGATGGCGTGGTGATACTGGTGGTGATAGTGTGGTGATACTGGTGGTGATGGCGTGGTGATACTGGTGGTGATAGTGTGGTGATACTGGTGGTGATAGTGTGGTGATACTGGTGGTGATAGTGTGGTGATACTGGTGGTGATGGTGTGGTGATACTGGTGGTGATGGTGTGGTGATACTGGTGGTGATAGTGTGGTGATAGTGTGGTGATACTGGTGGTGATGGCGTGGTGATACTGGTGGTGATAGTGTGGTGATACTGGTGGTGACAGTGTTGTGATACTGGTGGTGATAGTGTGGTGATACTGGTGGTGATAGTGTTGTGATACTGGTGGTGATAGTGTGGTGATAATGGTGGTGATAGTTGTTAATTATGGCCAAACACGTACCCAGACAACGCTTCTTCACCCGCTAATTCCACTGAGCTTTATAACTAGTCGGCCAGATATCAGTGTTGGTGTTGTTAAGCCTGTTTTATGATCTACCACTGCCAGGGAAACACTCTGGCTTTTTGGTTGCGTAAAATGTTTGGTGGAGGAAGTCTGCGAGTGATGAGAGAGAGGGGAGTGTAGTGAGAGGAATGGGAGTGTGGTGAGAGGAAAGGGAGTGTGGTGAGAGGGATGGGAGTGTGGTGAGAGGGATAGGAGTGTGGTGAGAGGGATTGGAGTATGGTGTGAGGGAGGGGTGTGGTGACAGGGATGGGAGTGTGATGAAAGAGGAGAGTGTGATGAGAGAAATGGGAATGTGGTGAGAGGGATGGGAGTGTAGTGAGAGGGAAGGGAGTGTGGTGAGAGGGAAGGGAGTGTGGTGAGAGGGATGGGAGTGTGGCGTGTCATTATATGCACGTACACTTCAATCTCGTCCCAGGTACTTCCTACGTATACCAATTCGGACAAAGAAGGACTGGTCTCCCCTTCCCATTCTAGTAATGACAGAGGGATGGCACGACTTCATCATCCAACACCTGTAATACAAACAGATGAATAGCTCCTCTGATACAGAAAAGGGAAGAGGTTGTATCCGGAACCTCTGATTCAGGTCTCAAAAGATGTTGAAGAGCTTTTGATCCTTCCACTTTCTGTTATCCTCGGAAACTGATGATGGTGATGATGATGATAATGATTTTTATCTAAAGCCCTCATGAATCTTTTTTTTTTTTTTTTTCCAAATCACCGGACTGAGACTACCGACCACCGAATGTGTGCACAAGGAAGCTCTGCCTGTCGCTCACACAATTCAGATCCTTCATGCCCACCAACTTACGTAAACACCTCAAGATACACGTAAGGACGCATAACTATTATAAATTATGTCTGCGTAGGCCTCTCCTTTATTGACAGCGGAAATTTGCGTAACCGTGACGCAATGATCCCTTTATGCTGGCTACTTGGGGTGGCTAATGCCGTCCGTGGCCATAAGCGTGGACACCGTTTGTCAAGGGTATGCTGTGGTGGTGTCAGTGTACGCTCCCCCACCTTAACCAAATGACCCTTCCCACCCCCACCCAGAACCAAAAGCTTAGTTATCATATGAAGCCGCGATGGAGCCCGGGTAAGCTCCCTCACTCCACCAACTGACTCTCCCCGCTTTCGTCCAGCGTAGTAAGGTTAGTTATCATGTATATAAGCTCTGGGGTTGTCGGCTTCAACTGCCCCCTCTCTAACAACTGATAGATTCCCGTGCCTACTAGTCAATCCATCTCCCTGACACCTGTCCAGTAGCCTGGCACTCCTTACCTGACCAATTCTCAGCTAACACCATCCCTTCAGAGAGTTGAGAGGGAGGAGAATGTGATGAAAGGATGGGGAGTGAGGTGAGGGGGATGGGAGCGTGGTGTAAGGGAGGGGAGTGTTGTGACTGGGAGGGAAGTGCGGTGAGTGGGAGTGTGCTGAGAAGGATAGGAGTGAGATGAGAGGGAAATGTGGTGAGAGGAAGAGGAGTGAGGTGAATGGGAGGAAGTGTGGTGAGAGGAAGAGGAGTGAGGTGAAAGGGAGGGGTGTGGTGAGAGGGAGGAATGAGTGGTGAAAGAGACAGGAGTGTGTTGAGAGGGAGGGAAGTGTGGTGAGAAGGATGGGAGTGAGGTGAGAGGGAGGGGAGTGAGTGAGAGGGATGGAAGTGTGGTGAGAGAGAGGGGGATGAAGTGAGAGGGAGGGGTGTTAGGTGACAGGGAGTGAAGTGTGGTGAGGGGGAAGGGAATGAGGTGAAATAGATGGGAGAGAGGTGAGAGGGAGGGGAATGATATGAAAGGGATGTGAGTTTGTTGTCAGCCTCTAGATTTCATAGTCTTCTGTGGGGTGGAGCTGCGGATTCTTGCTGTGCTTGTTGTTGTCAAGGTTATCCTCCACTGAATACAGAGCAGGGCAACATATAAATGAATAAACAGATATACTCGGATTTACAGTTTGACAAATAAAGACACTATTCAGTGTCTACTGGAGTCATTTAATAGTCCTAGTGAATTCTCCCTCCCTCCCTCCCTCCCCCCCCCTCTCTCTCTCTCTCTCTCTCTCCAGTAACTGTTTTTGTCTCACTGCCTCAGAATCTGTCATTACCTCTTCTCTCTGAGTGTGTCCACCCCTTCTCCTCTCACACAGAGTCCCTTACCGTCCCCTCTTCGAATTTGACTTTCTATTGGTACATTATCAGTTTCTCCCAACCATCACTGCACAATTATCTCTTACTGCCTCATCAACGTCATCATCAGTTTCACCGCGGTAATTTAAGCTGGGAAAAATTAGGCTATTCACAATCGCCGATCCAGTTAATTTTTTCTGATCGACTGGCCGCTTATTTTCAAGGTTACTTGTCTTATGTTTATAACCGAGGCTGTAATGATGCCAAATATTATTGCATGGTTGGCGGACAAAGGATGAGGGGATGAAGGAGTGAGAAAGGGAGACTGGGGTGTCGATAGGAAGGGAAAAACAATAATGATTAACTACGGTCCCGATCATCCACTACCTCCTTTTCTCTCCCATACGTAACAAGCAACAGTCGTCCAACTGGGCTTACCTGAGTGAGAATACCGTCATATTACCCAGGTCAGTGGCTGGTAGACGCGAAAAAAGTCTTACCTAAGCGCAGGGTCAGGCTGGACTGAGGGCGTAATGAGGATTTACGATAAGGCCTGCGGCAATCAGGGCAGGCCGAGGCTTTGATTACGATAAGGATCTGAAGCAACTGAGATCTTTAGAGACAACTGATATCAGGTGCTTTAACGATGTGGAGAGATGGGTGCACGAGTATAACGACGGAGGGAGGTTGGGGGTGGTGGGAGAGAGGGGGTTAGTAACGAGTGGTGAGTGAGGGTAATGACAAGTGGTGAGAGGGGGTAGTGACGAGTGCTGAGAGAGGCTTGAAGGGGTGAGAGGAGAGGAGAGTTAGAGACTGAATTGGACTACTACGGAGGAGGCTGGAAACTATACGGCATTGCAGTAGATGATGTGTGTGTGGGGGGGGGAGGGTGTTTTATAGTGATAAGCAAGCTTACTAAACCGAATAAGACAAGACGACACCAATTGACCCCCCTTCTGTTGCAGAACTCTCTTGTCATTAGCAGTTTAATGCTACATACCATATCAGTAAATGTTTACGACGCATGAGGATGATGGGGGTACTAGTGGTTGGTGGTGGTTGGGGGAGGGGAATTCCTAGTGTTTGGTGGTGATGGTGCGGAAGGGGGGAATCGTACTGGCTGGTGGTGCTGGTGGTGGGGCAGGGGAGGTCGTAGAGGCTAGTGGTGGTGGTGGGGCAGGGGAGGTCGTAGAGGCTGGTGGTGGTGGTGGTGGTGGGGAACGGACGGTCGTAAATGCTAGTGGTGGTGGTGGACCAAACTGCCTGGAGGTGTTAGCAGGTGCAGTGGTCAAAGAACTAAGCACCTCCAGGAGTTGTATCCAGTTGTGCTTCGTGATATTTACATGAAAATGCTTAAAATTATCTCTGCTCTTGAAACACACACACACACACACACACACACACACACACACACACACACACACACACACACACACACCACATATTCTTAAAAACACAAAACTCTCCTGCGACAAACGCATCCTGCCCCCTTCCTGTGTTGAGAGCTCCACTGTTAACCTGAATGATGGTGGTGTTGGCCTGACCGTGAGAAATAATACCCCCTCCCTCACCACTGTTTGCTGCCATAACACACACAGTCACATGGCGAGTGGAGGTGTGTCTGGGGTGCTTGTACTGTGTCCGGTGTTGTTTGACGTGTGTGTGTGTGTGTTCTTACCTAATTGCCTAATTGTGAGCCTCCACGTCCAAAGGGGGTCATGCACCAAAAATAAAATTTTACAGGAGAGGCTTGTAAAGGTCAACAAAGTGTTTGCAACTGTAATTTCGTTAGTTATTGACGTCCAGTGCTCATTTTGGTATCAAGATATAGCTTAATACCTGAAGTGTATGAATCTGATAGAAGATAATGAATTTTGTGAAAAATAATGTATCAATTGCTTGTTGTTACAGTTGCATAATGTTGCACCCTTATTGAACTTTACATGCGTCTCCTGTTGCGAAATATTACAATAATATCAATATTAATATTGTTAACAACAGTCGATAGCATGGGCAGCATAAAAGCATCATAGAAATACCAGACAAAAATGATACTATTACTGCTACTACTACTACTATTATTACTACCACTACTAGCAATAATACAGCCCCACACAACATTCCTCCTCTTCCCCCACACACATTAACATTTTTTCTATCTCTTTACACAAAATTAATATCCACAGTCACCCATTAGTAGTGAAGAATGCAGTACAGTGCCAGTAGTGCCATGTAGTGCCATAGTTTTCCTCCGTTATTCATACTCTGTCATCCAATATCCAGGCCACGGTCCTCAACTGGGGTGGTCAGGGCAGGTGAAATGTGACACTATAGTGCCATGTAGTGCCACAGTCATCCTCCATTATCCATAATCCGTCGTCCATCCAGGCCACAATGGTGAACTTCCTTGTTACAGCCGATGCTATTACATCTGCATAATCCTTAGTACTTGGCAGGTAGTTTGTCTTCCTGATCTTTTTTTTGATGTTCCTGAAGGCCCAATCAGAGGGCATGTACGAATGGCCGGACTTCAGGAACACAAACTCCACCTGTACAGACGCCTACCTCACCACCACCACCGCCTCCGCCGCACTCACTACACTGGACATGCTAGCCTTTGGATGCGGAGTTTGCCTCAAGCTGAGGCAGCTGCATGCAGGTTTGGACGTGGCAATGTTGAACGAAATACGACTTTCAACCCTATGTCCAGTGTCGGAAGAGGATCATTTCCACATCCAACCGTTAGAGGAAGGGTTAAATTAGTGCTCTCTGGTGTTATCACAAAACTGGTCGGGCCAGCACTTGACCCTCTTTGGACGCGGAGGCCCACAATTGTTCTTACCTAATTGTATCTTTACAGGAATGAGTCAAGCTCGTACTGTCCCGTGTCTTAAACCATATTTATCGTACATATCCTTAAATTTGTGAATTGTTTTGGCACACACTATTTCTTTCGGTAGTGCATTCCATTGATCAATTGCTCTGTTTGGGAAACTGAATTTCCTTAAGTCTTTATCACCTCTCTTCTTATGCAGTTTTTTGCAGTGTCCTCTTGCTGATGCTTCTCCATATGTTAAGTAATCATTTATGTCTATTTTCTCCTTTCCTGATATGCACTTATATAGCATTATCATGTCACCTCTTTTCCTTCTCTCCTGTAGTGTTGGTAGATTCAGTTTATTTAGTCTTTCTTCGTAGCTTAGGTCCCTTAAGCTTGGTATCCATCTTGCAGCGGCCCTCTGAACTTTTTCAATCTTGTCTATATGCTTTTTGAGATGAGGACTCCAGACTACTGATGCATATTCCAGGTTTGGTCTAATGAATGATGTTATTATCCTTCTTAGAATGTCTTCATTTATGTATGTGAATGCTATTCTCATATTTGCAAGCAGTGTATACATGTTTCGTACCTCCTCGCTGATGTGGTCAGCCGGAGATAGTCTGTTATTGATAATCACACCTAGGTCTTTCTCTCTTTCTGATGTGTATAGGGATTTATTTCCTAACTTATAATCCCAGTCAGGTCTTTTTCCACTTTTACCAAACTTGATTACATGACACTTGTCCACATTGAATTCCATTTGCCATGTACTACTCCATTCATGAAGTTTATTCAATTCTTCTTGTAGCTCTTTACAAGAGTGTGTGTTAGTAATTCTCCTTTGTATTTTTCCATCATCTGCAAACATATTTAGATAGCTTTCATTTCCAGTGTTACTGTTTATATCATTTATATACACTAAAAACATGATTGGTGCCAGCACTGAACCCTGTGGTACTCCACTAGTCACTTCTTTCCATAATGAGTAGTTTCCTATTAGTACTGTCCTCATTTCTCTTTTTATGAGAAAGTCTTGCATCCAACAAAACAGTTTGCCTCGAATTCCTCCTTGATGGTACAGTTTCCATAAAAGTCTTTGGTGTGGTACTGTGTCAAAAGCTTTCTTGAAATCTAAATAGATACTGTCCACCCATCTTTCCCTTTCCTGTAGTGTGTGTGTGTGTGTGTGTGTGTGTGTGTGTGTGTGTGTGTGTGTGGTGGGGACAATGGTATAAATTATATTTATTCCATGCAGTTATTGAGTTAGTGGACTAAATACAAGTTTGCCTGACACATTCTTGACGAGTACTTCACCAAAACGATCTCTTTCATATTTATTTCCCTCGACTCGATAGCTACTCTTACTCCACATCACACCAGCCTCTTTTCGGCATTCCAGATACTTGAAGCAATGGTACTTGGAATATCTTACTGCTCTATGTAAATATACAGTAAGTTGGTGAGTGTAAAGTGTGTGTGATTCAGCGAACGTTGTGATACTTGAGGGGGACCAGTTTTTGATGCTAATGCCCTGCCAGTGACGAGTCTGTTCCACATCATCATTATCACCATTCTGTCTCTTACACTCCATCTTTGTGCTGTTCTCTCATCCCTCCATCAGTTTCTTTTACCTCTTTCTCCCACTCCATCACTACATTGTTCCCGGTCACCTTTATTACACAAAATTCCAAGTCATCTCCGAGTAGGGCCATCTGTCAAACTCCTTCTCTGCCGACCATATTATCAGTCAAACTCTGTATTGTCCTCTGTCATATTTATCATACTCAATCTCACTGGGAAAGTTCGGCAGCAGTCAGGATGTGTGATGATGCTGTGAGGCAAGTGTGTGGTGTTGATGCTAATGTACTGCCCTCCACACCGTCACACACACACACACACACACACACACACACACACACACACACACACTCTCTCTCTCAAACAATGAATACCCTAACTATCAAAAGAATGGAATGAAGGGGCAGCCAGGATCAATATCACATAGCCAAGACCACTCTGCTACGTTAACAGGTGACTGACTATACTCGGTTCCAGGGAGTCTGACGCACTGATTTTGCCAGCCGAGGACAGGTGGATCTGGACACTGCGCGACGTACTCGGGCGGTGATTGGTGGATTTCCGTTGTGTTTGAACGTGCTCCACAGTGACTTTGTATTTCAACCAAGGCCTCATTGATTTGTTAGATACCGGATTATACAGATACAAATTAAAGCAATGATATCTTTAATGATAAATATGTGTCTTTTAAATTACTAGAGATAAACCTGAACGACAATGATAACAAAAAGTAAGTAAAGTCGCGACTGGACGCAAGCGGACAAGTCAGCGACTGTGGCGGGAATTCAGACGTTCATAGCAAGGTGGTCCCGAGGTCCTGTGAAGGCACGAATGTTTTTCCCACCACTACTACAGTGTCACAGTCTACAGTCTTCACCATGCCCTTCATTACCTCATCTACTAATATACAACCTTACTCTAGATAGCTTCTAATAATTATGATTTGTGTAAGCACACACACACACACACACACACACACACACACACACACACACCTCACTGGGGCCAATATATGCTATTCCATTCTCAGTATATACAGTATTATGTACATACATATTTTCATTACCTTCATAGGCAACAGTACCTTTAAAAATCTGCATTTGTTTGTATTCCCAGTCAGATTCAGTAGAATTATTTCTTACATGAATAAGTTTGGTGTTTGATTTTCCCAAACATTTTCGTATCATAAGAGACAGACATACAGACGGACACCCTATCCCTGGTCACAGTGCATCCTGAAGCATGTATCTCTGCCCCCTCGACAAAGAGCCGGGAAAGTAATGGATTACATCATTATAGAATGAACCGAATTTTTTTTAATAGTGGAAGAAAGGAAAGTAAGATAAAAACAACTCCATGAGAAAATAACAGTTGAAATATGCTGCTATAATAAAACCGCGTTCAGTGTAAACGAAATCAAACATAAATGAATTTAAATCAGTCGCTGACTTGTCCGCTTGCATCCAGTCGCGACTTTACTTACTTTTTGTTATCATTGTCGTTCAGGTTTAACTCTAGTAATTTAAAAGGCACATATTTATCATTAAAGATATCATTGCTTTAATTTGTATCTGTATAATCCGGTATCTTACAAATCACAGAGGGCCTTGGTTGGAATACAGTCACTTCGGAGCACATTCAAACACAACGGAAATCCACCAATCACCGCCCGAGTACGTCGCGCAGTGTTACCAGATCCACCTGTCCTCGGCTGGCAAAATCAGTGCGTCAGACTCCCTGGAACCGAGTATAGTGGCACCCGCGGTCAAATGCACCTAATTAACAGAGTGACTCAATGGATGATACTGTGTAGAATGGTACTGATACAGAGCTGGTAGTTGTGTTATAAACGGTGTATATTAAGGAATGTGGATTAGGCCTTTGTTAACAGACGGTGTTTTAGGTGTCACTGTGATAATAATGTGGGTTAACGGTGGGTCTTTAGGTGGTATTTATATAGGCGGTGGTGTTAATTTTAGGTAAAGAAGGGCGTATACTGGAGGGTGCCACTAAATAATCCCCCTTCACCTCGTGCTGCACCGGCCATTTGCACATACAGAGAAACAGGTTCATGCTGAGTGCCCAATCACCTCGCCTCTCGCCTCATGTGAAATTTTGCACTGGAGAAAATGTTAAGATAGAGATGGTTTATGCAGGCAGTTATGTTATGTGGGAGAGACAGGCGTTGATGGCCTGCCTATCATAATAACATCAAGTCACACTGCTTTACACTTCTTATGACAACCACTCCCAACATTCACAATAAACTGTAGACACCCTGTGGTAAAGTGTCTGCTGTGAAGTTGAAGAGTCTGAGAGTAACCAAAGGAAAGAATTATTACGAAAGAATTCAAAGGATGACGTGCGTGTAGTAATGCTGGGTATGTTGATGGCACTAATGCCGGTATGCAGTGTGGTGATTATGTCACCAGCCCTGACGTATAAGACAGAATGATGATGATCCATTGTGAAAAGTGGAAATGTTGGGGGGGAGAGAGCCACAGGTCGGAGACTGAGTTCTTTATTTACTCTAACGTTTCTGGCTACACAGAATCCATCTTCAGGGAGTTTGAGGAAGAAATGACAGAGCCGGGACGTTTGTATCTCTGGAAATTCCCTCCTCATTCTCAGGTCGCAGCCTGACTGGGTATCTCTAGGAAAGTTCCGTCGTCCTACCCCACCTTGATTGCGACACTGGTGCTACCCTTGCTTTATATCTACTTCGGCTACAAACTTTCTCCCTGTGGTTAGTTATACTTTTTACACAAATATGCACTGCTTCAAACCTTTTTTTTATTTGTTTATTCAGATTTTTTTCAGTGACTTATTTCTTCCCACTTGGGCAAATGATTATGTTGATCCATGTGCAACACTAAGGAATCAGATACTCTATAACACCGTACATCTGCCCTATCCTTGTCTCTCTCTCTCTCTCTCTCTCTCTCTCTCTCTCTCTCTCCACACACACGCACAAGACAAGCAACAAAATCACAGGAAACCATATGGTGGTCCTCTTCTGATGGTTTGAACGCATTTTTCATCTCATACATTTTTAATCCAAACATTAACTCTCACTATTTGGGGGAAATACAAACACGCCTCTGTACAAACAGACAGATACACAATCCGGCCGAAATATATACACATTTTTACATACTCAAACGCGAACACACACACACACACACATATAGTCACAGGCACACAATTTATCTTAGATCCACGGCACATCCATGAACTCTGCGCATGTATATTTTGTAGTATGTAGAGACAAAAACTCTAAAACACATATTCCCTTCCCTAATCCACGATCCCCCTACTACCACACAGGCAAAATACTCAATCGAAAAAAAGGAAATTCAACTGAAACTTTACCAAATCAGAGACAAAGAGCGAGGTGCTCATCAAAACCAACACGGGGCGACCTGTCTGTCTCCCTCCCTCTCCAAACTACACCGCCTCAAAAAACCTTCTCCTCCACACCACCCCCCATCCCTCCCCCTCCCTCCCTCCTCCAGCCTCCGAGAGGGGCTTGGTCAGGAGGCAAGGTTGATCTAGTGACGTCACGCCGCCCCGGAGCCTCAGTGTCAACAAAAGGGCCGCTCCGGGTCACAGGCACACAGTTCGTCACTCCTGATTTTCTCGCGAATTATTGGGTTAGTGTGTGTGTGTGTGTGTGTGTGAAAAGTAGAACTCAGTTTTAAGTTGCTTTAAGACTCTCTAGAAGGACCAAGGATCAGTCATGGGATTAATGATTTGATTCTAAGAGCAACTGGTCGAAGGTCACGGTCACAGTTCAAGGTGAAATGGCTGCCCTATTACTCAAGCAGTTTTGATTCAATCTAAATCAAATAAGCTTAAGAGTTAGCCCAGGATGAAGTGATTCAGTTCTGACCACAATAAGTTAAAAGCAAAGGACAAGCATGGCCAACTAAAACAGTTTTCATCCAATTTTGGCCAAACTTGGTGGGAGAGTTAAGGGTCAAGCTAGAATGAAGTAATTCGATTTTGACCAACTGATCAAAGGTCAAGGTCACAGAGAAAGATGTCTTTAGTCCGTTTGTAGGTGCTTCTGTTTCTTCCTTCTATGTCTGTTCCCCTTTTCTCTATCCATTACTCTATCCATTTCTATAGCTTTTTATCTGTTTTAAAGAATCGACTAACAATTTTCTCATGGTATCTAATAACGAGCTCAATCCATTATTATCTTGCGCACGGATACCCATGTCATTATTTTCTCACCGTATTTAATAATCATCCCCTTTCATGATTGAATTTCTCACGATTTTTAACAGGCGTTCGTCTTCATTACTGATTTTCTCACAGAAATAAATAAATGTAGCCTTCCATTATTTAATTTCTCAAAGTAAACTACTGTATAAGCATGAGAGGTTTAACGGTGCTTTCGCTTTTGTTATGTCGAGTTTTCCGCTACTACCTCACTATTTATATGTCCCTCAAGTCAGCTGCCAGTTTCTTAAGGGCCAGTATTCCCCTATATGGATCACACAATATCAGGTACCCTATCCTACGCTACACTTTAAAGGTCACACAACATTAGCAATTATACCCAGCCAGTAAAAACCCTCAGTAAATTGGACAACGGCTATTACAATTGCCACAAGCACACCTGTTATGGATAATGCTAAATATCATCAGGGGGAGTGATAAGGAAGAGTTTATATAATGATTCCGAACAGCGAAGACTCAGGCTGGATAGAGGCAGTATGTATTTCTCGCTTGATAATGGCAGAGTTCCGCCTTATAATTCACAGTTTATATGATGATTCAAGAAAGTTGGGGGTCAGGCATGATAGAAGCAGTAGAAATGTCTCGTTGTTTGGTAATGACATTGGGCTCAGGCTTAGAGTCCACAGTTTATATGGTCATCCAGAACAGCGGGGACTCAGGCAGGATAGAGGCAGTATGAATCGTTTAATAATGGCAATGAGATCACCCCTAGAATCCACTGCTGGTCCATGATTACCAGCGCAAAATTAGTAATAATGGCGGGAGGGATAGGCTTGATCAGTCATAACTGCAGCATCATTACAGTCGCAGTGAAGAAAATAATTTGATGTCCACCAGAGAAACTATTAAATTATATTACAGGACAAAACTAATAATAATGGCGGCTGGGAGAGGTCTGGCCAGTTAAAACCACCTTATCATTTGTGTCAGCCCACAGAAAATAATCGAGATCCACCACAGACACTGTTAAATGCTTGCCAATATCTTGCCACCAGTAGCAGGCACCGGGGTTAAACTAAATAATATAACTCCACTCACTTACAGGGGTCACTTCTAAGCTGAATAAAAGTGTAGAGTCGTGGTAAGAATTAAGAAAAAGTAACTGATGTGAAATGGCTAATGGAGACTGATTCTAACCCTTGACTGCTAGAGGTTTAAACTACGCATAATAATATACTGTAGACTGGAGGCAGCGAGAGTATAATCTAACTAAACGTGATTGCAATGAAAATACTGGAATGCTTACCGATATTTCTTTTCCAACATCAACCATGGGAATAATCTTGGGGGAAGTAATTTTATCGGGTCTCGCTCTGTGTCACACCGTACCACCTTACCGCCCCGTTTAATAGCTGCAAGCGGAATAATACTCTCCTTTATGTCTGGCCACCACTGCATCACCTAATCACTAGAGTAATAATTATGGCATTTGAATATTCCTCTCACATCTGTCTTACTCAGCGCTGTGCATATGCTGGATCTTATCACTTGACCACCCGTGTAATAATCATGTCAGTGCAGTATTACTCCTTTATCTCTCTCGCCTGTACCGTATTACCTCAACGCCCATTTAATAATTATGTCAATGGATTATACTCTCTCTATCTGGACTCCACCCAATCATTAGCTGGGGTACAAGCTTCCAGGGTGGGCTGTGTTTCTATACTTGGTGCTGGAGGCTGGACAGGGAAGGGGTGTTTGTATTCAACGTCCTGGGGGGGGGGGGTTAGCTATATTACTAGTGCAGGTTGGTGGTGTTTTTATACAGGTGTTGGGGGCCTGGTCAGGGGAGGGGGTGTTTCTGTACAATAGTTCTTTCACCTTAACCTGGCCCAGATTTTTGTCCTTTTGCAGCCTATTTCAGGTAATGTAATAGCAGAAAAAGATAATGCTACGACTCTACAACCCTTCCATAGCACTTCTTCGTAACTGGCATCATGTTCCATTGTTAATCTATTGTTACAACCCTGCATTAACGATGGAGAGATGGCAACTATAGGCCAGCTTACAGGAAAAAAGAGTATACTGTACTTGTTGGGGCTGGTTGCAGCATAATTGGTACAAGTAAGGGGTATTTCTGTGCTACGTGCTGGATATATGGCTAACAAAATCACTGATACTGAAAAAAAGACGCAGGTGTCATCAGTTGGTACTTAATTGGTTTCATCTTAACTCAGCCCAGATATCGTCTTTAGATCCTATTTCACGTAGTTCAGTGAAGAATAAGACAAGACTGTGACTCTACATCCTTCCATAGCACTTCTTCGTGACCTGCATCATATTCTAGCCAAAGTCACCTGTTACAGTTCAGTACTGAGGATGAAGAGATGGTAATATTAGGCCAAGTAAAGCAAGTATTGTTAACAGAGTTGCTCTCCCTCACTGGATTCACGAAGGCGGTAAGAGGAGGCCACGTGAGGATGACTTGGTTAATGGGATGGAGTCGGAACTTGCGAAGATGTGTGTGATTATACCTGCCTATGCAAAATATATGCAAACTCACCGGTTTTGTGTATAAGTGTGGCCAAACCATTACATCAGGATAAGATGAGGCCTTGTCACTCTTACCGATGCGCACCCTCTTCCAGTCTAGCCTTCTCGTATGCACGCACGTACGCCTTTTGCTTACTTTGATAAATTTATACAGAAGACTGTATCACCTCACATCCCCGGCAGCCTGTACATCAAAATACAGCTGACTTCTGTACTCTCAGAAGTCATCCCTCCCAGTAGTCAGAATAAATCCACGCCAATACTCATCACCTTGGTAACCACATTTCACTTAAGGTCCCCAGGTGTGAATCTGCGGTGAATAATTATAATCTTAGAGGTGGGAGGCTGGCCAATCAGTTGCCGTGGCAGCAACACCTCATCACCATGAGAAACATCTTTCCTCTAAGACCTCCAGGCGTTAATTAGCCGTGAAAGTAATAGTACCGGCAGGAGGCTGGCCAATTAGTTGCTGTGCCATCAACAAAGGACGACGGATCAGCAGTGCATTAGCGCAGTAATCACCACGTGGCTGACAAATGAACATCTATAATGGAGGGTTTAGGCGCTTATGATGTGACTACTCTTGACCTGGCTTTTGGTGTTTGCCACCTGGGAAGAAGAGGCTCCTTTGTTTAATATTTTGTCATGGTCCTTTAGAGAGAACGGAATCAGGCATTTTCCAAAGTTAGTAATGGAGGGAACCCCGGGACACAGTCCCATGAGCCTCACAACCATGAGCCACTAGGCCGAGGATTATACGGTACGCTAAGTACAGCTCCAGCAAAATTCTACATACTGAAGCCCTGAGCACCCATGGCATAAAAGCTGAGCAGCCATGGGGCATTTTTTATATATATAATTTTTTCCTTGTTGGGTTATGAGGGATGGTAAACTTAGGAGTAAGAAGTGTGAAGCAGTTACTATCATCTGGTATTATAAAATCGTGTCCGCGTGCCTTCCTTCCTATACGTCTTGCTATTGCCAAACGCCTGATTCCAGAAATCATCCAGAATGGCCCCAACAGTAGCGCCCGCTAGCTTCTCCATCGCGACTCTGTCCACTCTCTTACTGGATGGGCGGGAGAGTTGGTGAAAAGAATCCCCTCTGCTGAGAAGAGGTGGTTGTTCAGAGGTTCTACTCTTCTCACTATACCACCAGAAAATTTTACTCCATACAAGGGTTAACAAGTTCCCTTCGTAGGCTCAGTAGCTGTGAGGGGGATACTCTAAGTCAGCTTAACGTACAAAACCAATTAGGAGCAGTTAAGGAAGAAAGGTAATGTAATCTTTCGGAGAAAATCCAAAGACAACAGGTGCCAAAAATAATTAAGAGGAATAAGCTGCGTGTTGGTGGTGGGGTTACGCAGAAGACCGTAACAGATGGAATGCAGTAATACAGTATTTATATCAGCTAAAGTAATCTCGACCTCTCAGAAAAATAAATGCAGATTTTATATTAGGTGTGCCACTTCTTTCGCAATCATCTGGTGAGACATCAGACAACAGACACTGAGACTGGTGACTTTCAGGCCTCAGATTAGTAAACCAGGGCAGGTGAGACGAGTATTTTGAATCTATTAACAAACAATCTATCCCAGAGTTCAAACACGTTGGCCACGACAAGAACGCCTACCAGCCTCTACCACAAATAAATTCCTCAGCCTTCCCTCTCCTAATGTGTTTTCCCTCACGTACCCCTCTTTTCTGGGTCATTCCACTGCGTTATCAATATTAATGGCCCAAAGTTCGTGATATATCGAGGGGGAGATCGTGGTCATATATGAGGCAGGGAAGGTAGGTTCTTAGGAGGTGGAGTAGTGATGGACAGAGGGAATGGTACAGGCAAGTGGGATGTGAGGGTTGGGGTGTGCAGGGTGGGTTGTGTGTAGGTTTGAATATGTTACAAGGAATTATGTGAAGTGGACTGTATGGGCTGGGATGTGTGGTTGGGAAGGGATGAGTAAGAACGTATGCATGAACGACAAGATGTGGAAAGAAATGTTTAAGGTGGGCTGGATAGGTAGGTTATGGGTATAAAGTAAAATATGAATATGTGAGGCAGTGTCGGCAGGGATGTGCTAGTAGAAGGGAAAGAACACTAACGTAATTAAGAATATGTGGGCAATGATGTAAGCGAGATGAATGGATATTAGTGGACATAAGAAGGCTCAATCGTGCAGAAACGAGTGGTGTCAGGGAAGAAGGATGTATAAAGGTCAAAGTTATGCGAAAAAAAAAAAAAATGTCAGGAAGGAAGGTGTGGTCTGAAGGTATATGAACCCATACCTATGCAAATGGATACAGATAAGGGTGTTGAACTCTAAATGAAAATGTTTATGCACAGAGATAAAACTTTGGAAGAGCATAAAAGGAAATGTGCAGATGATATAACATTATAATAGATACAAACAGCTACTGTACTTAGTATATACGAGTCAGGGAGTATGGACATGACTGCTGAGGTGGTTTGATTATAGACAACTGTACAAAGCTAAATAAACATTCACGAAAATAAAAACAGAGATATGTCAGTAGGGATGTGAGGGTAGGATTGTGTGGATAAAGAGTGGGAGATAATGGAAGTGTAACTGAGAAGTTTTGCAGTGGCTGTCTATTACTTAGGTGGGTGACAGACAAGTTTCAGAAATTCCATGGACCCAGTGTGTGTGTGTGTGTGTGTGTGTGTAAGAGAGAGAGAGAAAAAAAAAGATCTGTCCACATTACTTGAGACAGCCCCTCTGACAACTTCACAATCCATCGCCATATAAGGTGTAGGTTTAGGAGGGGAGAGCTGAACGGCCTCGACCCTGCCCCTCCATTCCCCACCTCACGTCATGCCGTCATCTTACTCTCACCTTTCCCTCCTCCATCATATCCCAATTATCACCTCCCTCATCCGGTGTTTTTATTGGCCCAAAGGATCTGACAAAAACCAAAACGAATGTGTAAATAATAAAAGTAAAGTTATTATATTACTGTGGTCTTCCAATAATTACCATTCAGTAATTGCCATTATGCCGGGAATCGAACCCGGGACTCTCAGGTGAGAGCCAGGCAGCAATCCACTACGCCACGACCAGGTAAAAGTTAGCTCACACTGTTCGATTCCCGGCATAATGGTAATTATTGGAGGATTTTTCCTGTGTAAAGTACAGTATTCTCTCTTCATATTACTGTGTGTATTACAAGAGTATCAGCATTATAAAATGTATTTTTTAGTTTCTCTAACCGGATTAAAAAAATAAATAAATAAAGAACTGCAGTCTGCCGCGTGTCTCACACAAGAAAGCTCCTATGTGAGGGTACGATGAGTATGACAGGATAGCAAAGATGGTTCACACACTCATCACTCAATGTATCTTTTCTTCCGTAAACAGGAGGGAAAAACTCTATGGAAGTGTGTTGATACGAATGGCAAAATTAAAAAGCTGTATAACTAACTCCCTGCCTACTAATCTACTGGAGTCTGGTAGGAGGACGAAATAAGGGAACATTTCACGTCCACGACAAGTGTGACAGGTGATATACATGGTGTCTAATTTTGTTCTGTTTACGTATTCATTTAAGGGAAGCGCTGTTTCTGATATTAATAAAACCTTCGGTATGTTACAGTCCTGCAAAATGATTCTTCTTTACGTAAATATGATTTATGTTTCAATAATATTATACTTTCTCCTGTGAGACTGAGTGATGGGGGGGGGGAAGAAAACTGGAGTAAAGACTAAAGGAAGGCATTAAGGAAGGACGGAAGGCAGCAGGAATGATGGGTAGGGAAGAAAGGAGATAAAGGGAAGGAAGGAAGGATGGATGGATGGAAGAAAGGCAGCAAAAAAGACAGGTATGGAAGGAAGGCAGCAGGATAGTTAGGTAAAGAAGGGGGATAAAAGAAATGAATGGAGGAAGGAAGAGAGAAGTATAAAAGAAACCGAGCGATGTAGTGAATGTTGAGGAACACAAATTTAATGTATCCGTGCAGACCGGCAGAGGCAGAACAAAACTTAATTATTCTGGAGGTGTAAGGGTATGTAGGTGTGCTGAATGTGGGGGCAGGCTGGTGTGTGGAGGAAGGGTACATAGAAGTATACGAAGTAAAGGACTGGAGGTGTGAGGGTGTAGGAGTGTCAAGTGAGGGGATAGGGTGGTGTGGGAAGAAAGGGTACAAGGGAGTACATATAAAGGAAACCACACAGCAACATACCCATTGGTCCCTTCATGCCTGTTTACTGTAGGGCTGGTTAAGACTAACGTAATTATTAAGTGAACCAAAGAGAAGGATAGGAAAGCAAGGGTGGAGAAATGGGGGTGAGGTGAGAGGATGAAGGCAATAAGAGATATGGGGAGGATCAGGGCAGGTTCATAATAACGCAAACATTGGGAATGAGGAGTGGCAATGAGGAAGGAAGAAAGAAGACTGAAGGAAAAAAAAAAAGTGGTGATAAAAAGGATAATGAAAAGAAGACTAAGTAATGGGTCAAAGTTTCTACCTAATGAAAGAAAAAGAATGAATGGAGGTGAGGAAAGGAAAGAAAGGAAAGGTTAGAGAAGGTACAACGAAAGAAAAAGAATATAATATTACCCTTTTTTAGGCTATGGATTTCGATAACAAGTCATACCTTTTGTCAATAGCTAAAACTATTTATATTACATTATGTGATATTAATGTATGTGTGTGTGTGTGTGTGTGTGTGTGTGTGTGTGTGTGTGTGTGTGTGTGTGTGTGAGAGAGAGAGAGAGAGAGAGAGAGTGTGTGTGTGTGTGTGTGTGTGTGTGTGTGTGTGTGAGAGAGAGAGAGAGAGAGAGAGAGAGAGAGAGAGAGAGAGAGAGAGTGTGTGTGTGTGTGTGTGTGTGTGTGTGTGTGTGTGTGTGTGTGTGTGTGTGTGTGTGTGTGTGTGTGTGTGTGTGTGTGTGTGTGTGCTGGTGGATTACGGTGCTTGATATGTTCTCGTCGTTAGTGTTCCCATTGTGGTCGAGGTGGGAACAGGAGGACATCACATTCCTCCTCTCACCTTCTCCCTCGTCCCTCCTCTCCCCCCTCCCCCTCCACTATCCACTATCCTCTGACCCCAACGCTCTACAACACCCTCCCATCCCCCTCTTTCTCTCATCCCTTCTCTAGCCCCTCCCTCTCCACTATATCCTCTCCCTTCCTTACACATACCACAAACCCCTCCTCCCTCCCTCCCTCCCCCTCCCTCGCCTCTCCTCTAACCCCTGTCTTTCCTCAATCCCCTGCATCCTCCCACACACCACAACACTCTCCTCACCCGTTCTCCCTCCTTCCTTCTATAGTCCACTTCCCTCCACTATCCTTTCCCCTCTTACACACCGCAACATCTTCCCCTTTCCCTTGTCCCTCCTGTAGCCCTCCCCCATCCACTATCCCATTTCCCTCACACATCTCAACACCTTCCTCTTCCCACCTCCCTCGTCCCTCCTAGTCTCTCCCCTTCCATTATCTTATCCCTCCTCACACACCACAACACCTTCCCTCTTACGTTCTCCCTCTTTCCTTCTCTAGCGACTCTCCTTCCACTGTCCCCTGCCCCTCAGCCCGCAGCACCCTCTGCCAATGAGACAATCAATAAACCTCTCACACAGGACTGATTGTCGCTCGGGTACCGCCACACAATCACCACAATTATACCATGACACTCAGGGATGGTCGGACACAGGCCTAATTAAACACCATAAACAAGATGAGGAGAGACAAGAAAGCTGAAGAGATTGCGAAAAAAAAAGAAAAGATAAAAGACTCGGCACAAGCCTCCAAGCAAACACGACCATAAAAACACACCAAGATGCAACCACCACCACCCTCTATCTTGTGAAGGGCGGGCCATGCTTCCAGTGAATAAGTTTTAATTTTGGTCAATATGAATCCACCCAGTTATTTCCCTCCGACTTAATCCTTAAAGCGTGGCGAGTTTCTGTGAGTTGAACAAAATCATCCGTCATAAATTGGACTAAAACATGGAACTCCTTCTTGTCCAAAACTTTAACCATAATGTTTTTAGCAATTTTAAGGCCACAGGTTTCTCAACAGCAGAGTAAAGTCGCCTAACGTTTGCCAAAATAAAATGTTAAGCAGGTAAATTGCGGCCAAAGATTTAAGAATATCGATTTTATTCGTCTATGGGAAATATATATCAATAAAAAAGCCCTTCAGGGGGAGTAAAAATATAGGACATAAGGAAGAACAAGAACAGGAACACAAAAGAGTGGATGAGAGAAGAACAAAGGAAAAATGTGAACAAGACGAAGCCAGCGACTGTGGGTGAGCTCTTGGCAGGAAACGTGGAGGCAGCAGAGTTAAATGAGTACAAGTAAAATATGCAGGAGGTAAAAGAGGATGGACCACCTGGCTAAGAGAACAGACTAAGAATTAAGAGAAAAAAATCAAACAGTGTAACAACAGTATACGAACAAAACCAGCATAATTAACCTGCAAGAAAATAACAATAAAAAAGAATTAGCTGGATAAACAAAATGGAAGAAGAGAAAAAAAGAAAATGTCCAAACAGCAGCAAATACTGCAGTGCAAAGGCCACTAACGCAGAGTTCTTTACCGGACGACAGTGTGGCGCCAGATCCAGACACAATTTAGTGTGCCAGTGTCAACGTGTAGCCCTGAATATGAAGAAATACAACTGGATATTCTTTTTTCACTTTTGTTATACGAGTACGATTTAAAAATTCCATGTACAAAATGTCAAATTCCGACCTCGGTGTAAGCGGCCACTATCAAATGAAAAAAATAAATAAATAAAATAAATGAAAATTCAAGAGATATTAGAATAGCCACATACAACACAACACATAGTGTTCATGCAAAATAATAACTGTTCATATTATTTGGTAATGTGTCAGCACGTTTCATGGGTTTCTTGGACCCTGTCCTCCCAAAAGAGGGGAGCTAAAAAGGCCCTTAAGAGTGTTCTAAGAGAAAGAACCTCTCTGAAACATCTAAAAGGCTGGTGAAAAAGTCCTCTGTACCTGTCCTAGAAGCTCTAGGAGCCAGAAGAGAGCATATTTAAAATCGGTCTCTCAGTGGGTTAGTGAGTCAGTGCTATTGGTGTTTCTGGGCCACTCGTGAGAGGGTTGGCCAAGAATACATAAATGTTCTAATGGGATGCCAAAGTTCTGCCCTCCCAGGAGAGGCATGAGAGGGGAGAGAGTTAAGAGACTTTATTTTTATAGGCTAGCTACAGTGTGTCGGAGATTTTCAAATGCATGTGTGTGTGTGTGTGTGTGTGTGTGTGTGTGTGTGTGTGTGTGTGTGTGTGTGTGTGTGTGTGTGTGTGTGTGTGTGTGTGTGTGTGTGTGTGTGTTCTTGAGACTCCTGCCAACGACTCCAGTTACCTCTAATTTAATGCTTAATTACAATTTATATCTTCCTCTCCCTCCTTCTCCAATCGTTTAATCGCCCTGTAATTAAAACGTCCTTAAATATGACTTGCCTTACCTTTCCATTTTCTAGCTCCTCTCTTCCTTTCTTCTGCTTTCTTTTTTCACCACCTCTTTTTCTCTCATCCTTCTCTGCTTTTCTTGTTTTCTCTCCAAGTTTTGGTAACACCTATAAAAAAAAAAAAAAAAAAAAAAAAAAAGGATATCAGAGAAACGAAGGACTTAGTAAAGAGATGTTTCAAAGTGGAGCTCCCTACCCCCTTCTCACTCTGAACATCCACACTCTGCAATTTCCACACTGTCTACAGACGCCTCGTTAACTAAACGTACCAGTACATAATGTCGTGTCTTATTTATTATTTGATTGTTCATTTCACTTTCGTACTTTCTCTTTCAGATTATTCAAACTGGTAGCTTAGAAAGTATTACACAATGTAACTTTTCCTTTTCAGTATTTCTTATGAAACTTCCATGTCAGTTTTTCCATGCTGCATGGTGGTTTTTCTCACTTTTTCCTGCCAGTTTTAACTAGATAGCTTGGAGGTGGGGGGAGCCTTCTTGCTTTACTATCCTTATCCATCAGCATGTAGAATTAGATCTTGTAGTCATAGTCTACTCTGTAACAAACAGCCTCAAAAGGACCATAAGGTCTTTTGCTTTCCATGGTACTCTCTCTCTCTCTCTCTGTATATATATATATATATATATATATATATATATATATATATATATATATATATATATATATATATATATATATATGTGTGTGTGTGTGTGTGTGTGTGTGTGTGTGTGTGTGTGTGTGTGTGGAGCCTCTGTGGTACAGTAGTAAAGTGTGCGTTTTCGTACACTGAAGAACGAGGTTCGCGCCGCGCCAAGATAATAAACTTTGGGAGCGTTCTTCAGGCCACGTACTGCATTGGCGGACACAAGGGGTGCTGTGGTTGAACCAGTGTCGCATACTATAAAGTATGCTTGCACCCAGTCGGCATGCGCGGGCAGATTACACTTGGTTCACAGACTAAACACACATCCAAAGCCACTCCAACACTACAATTACACCCACAAGCATTTCTCACCCTAGAACAATCTCTACTAGACAGTCTAAGCCACTTGGTAGAGATACATTGGCTGTATCGTCCTCACTTCTGTCGGGATAGGCCGGTCCTGCAGTGGACACTCAAACAGCTGATGAGATGATATATATATATATATATATATATATATATATATATATATATATATATATATTGTGTGTGTTTCTAATTAAACCTGTGTGTATTTACAGCACTAAATCTTGGAAAGTGATTAACCATGGCGGCTTCTCTCCATGTTCTGTACTCAACCCCATACCTAGACTAATTTCCTATCCATGTACCACTTTTTTTTTCCATCAATGACGGCATAACTTCCTTCATGTCACTGCACTGCGGTCACAATAAAGTTCTGAGTGAATAGTAAAAAATCATATAAAGAAATGCTCCTAAAAATGTCTTCCAAAAATATTTGCAATGTTCTTCCTCCCTCTGTCCTTGGAAAGTGGAGTCTTGGCAATAAACTGAGTTAGTTCCTTATGGGGCGTCTCCCTGTGTATGCAGTGTGGTTGGTCTGGAAAAGAAAACATTGAAAGTCTGTGTCACTGTCTCTACAACAATTTGTTTCATCCCTTTGTATTTAGAATACATGCAGGTTTAAGTGCACGCTTTTTTCTTTGGTTGTGTGTGTGTGTGTGTGTGTGTGTGTGTGTGTGTGTGTGTGTGTGTGTGTGTGTGTGTGTGTGTGTGTGTGTGAGAGAGAGAGAGAGAGAGAGAGAGAGAGAGAGAGAGAGAGAGATGGAAAACAAAGGAAAAAACAGGAATAGTGAAGGTTGAAAGGGATGGAGAGAGAGAGAGAGAGAGAGGAGAGGGGCGTAGGATCAGGAAACGGACGGAACACAGGGAAAGACGAGGAAGATGACTGAATATCTTCACCTTTTAAGTTTGTCCAGGATTTAAACATTACAGTGTCTGTCTTTTGTCTTCTGCAGCAGGTAAGGTAGCGTGTGAAGGAGGCGGCACAGAGGTCAGTGGTGATAGATGATGTCAGGGTGAAATATTTACTCAACACCCCCGAACAAACACCCACCCACCTACCCAGCCAGCCAGCTCCTCTTCTGCGTGATATTGTAATGACAGGCCGCCCTTGTCACGTCCCTCTTCCATCTTCATCATCATCTCTTGTCAACACCAGCGTCTCGGGCAATTTACACCAAGGGCCGGTTTGGTGGATTTATTTATTATTCCTCTGTTTATTGTCATTATATTTTATATTATCACTGTTTTTACCATATCGCCATCATCATCAGCATTATCACCACCACTACCACCACCATCACCACCACCCCACACCCACGACTATCACCACCACCCCACACCCGCCACCATCACCACCACCCCACACCCACCACCATTACCACCATCCCACACCCACCACCATCACCACCATCCCACACCCGCCACCATCACCACCACCCCACACCCACCACCATTACCACCATCCCACACCCACCACCATCACCACCACCCCACACCCCAGGTCAGCACTTAATGCGACATACCGTACATGGTCAGTGTCACACCCTTCTCCAAATGGGGTCACAACTTGCGCATGGGGTTGTGGCCTCGTTTTTGAGGGACATACCCTTGCCACACACGTCCCACCACATGACTGTGGGCAACATTCAGCGTCTGATCACCTAGACAAGTAGATGCCGTGGGGCAATAAAACGACCAGTGGACCATTGCCTGCACCAGAAGCAGAAACAGCGACAGGAAGGAAGCGAAATAACACGACGACCATTGGACCATAACCTACAGCAGCAGCAACAGCAGTAGCAGGCAGCACGAGATATGCAGCACCACAGCAGCCAGCACTGCTTATTATGTCACAGAACAACATAATTCGGACATAAACGCTCAAAGATCTTTATCGACAATTTCTTTAAACTACGACATCTACAATATACCTCCAGTTTTCTAAGCTTCTCCGAACACTCTGCGATTTTCAACAGACAGAACTCTTCCTCCAGCTGGCACTGCTCACTGTCTTCCTACCTGGACGGGATACACAAACGCAGTTGTAATGCATTCCCTGTCGTAACTCAGGTTTTGATTTGCAGGAAGGACAAGGAGGCTGTAGAATTTTCCTCCGTCCCTGTTCTAACCTCATAAATAAATCAGCTGCGAGGCGAAAATTACTGCATGTTATAACTTTTTTTCTGCTGGAGGATCAGGGAAAGGAGTGCAAAATCTTCCCTTGTCTAGTTCTGTAAAAATCATATCCAACTTACGACAGGGAATTGATCGTAAATATATTTAACAATTTCACTCCCGTTCTAAAGAAATTTTCCTATGATACCCTCATTCTCCATCACTGTCAGATCTTAATGTGAATTGTATCTTTCTGCCTGAGCAGTGCAGCGTGCGCTTATCTCTTGGGCCAAAAGTCAGAATAGCTGCCATTATGGCCCTGGCGCGTTCGCGTGCACGTGCATGGGTGTAATGGAAGGAGGGGAAAACATCAAATTTGTATACTCGTTGGTCTGTGGTTGCCGTAGTCAAGTAGTCGTTGAGGGTACACAGCACTAGTTTATCCCCGGCATCTGGTCATTAAGTGCGGAGTGTTAAATTATACACATGTGAGGATCATTAGCATATTCTATAAGGCAGGTGAACACAGAAATTATGTCAATACTGTCACCTGTAAGAATATGTATAGGTGTTTAAAGACAGCAATACCTACTCCTGGCTTTAGCAGTATCGTCCTGTGAAAGAATATGAAATCCGTGTAATATCGACATGAAATATCGATCTGAAAAAATACCCAGTCTTCAGCATAACGATTCCCATCTTTTCTGTCTTAGGTCCGGGACCAAAAGTTGCAGTGCTGGATATAAAATTCTGCAGTGCTTGTTATGTGTGCAGTATTACCCAAGATGCTGTGTATTATCATCAAACTATCCCAACAACAGGCAAACAAAAACAGCTTTACATTTTCTGAACAAAAGCCGGTACAACGTGATGCACTACATAAATAAACATGGACACTGGACCAGAAGCACGTGGTATTACAAAGTGGGTATATGTAGCACTTACTCCTGCGTCTTGGTAATTTCAGCAACTATCACGTCTCTACACTGACACAGTTATACTTTTTGAGATTATTCCCTGAACTACAGTTTGTTAAGTTTCTCTGCATGGCATAATTAGTAGACTTTTCTCTATAGCTTTTCTTTGGATCATTTCAAAAGATGTAACGATTATTCATAAGGGAAACTAGTTCATCCTTTTTTAGAGTACTCGCGCTTGACTCTTCTGGAGATTGTTTCATCCTGGTCTGTTTTTCAATATCCCAGTTCAATTTAGTGCTGTATTGGCCCTCTTTACACACACACACACACACACACACACACACACACACACACACACACACACACACAAAGTCTACAAAATGGAATACGAATTTGAAGAAACCCTATGCATACTAAACCATAAAACAATCCAGGAAATTATGGCGTACCGGTAGTTTGCTTTGGAAATAGTAAATACTGATGAATATACTAAGTCATGAAGGACCACGCTGAGCTGTAAGATGGAAATGAATGTAATACTGTAGTGAGAGAGTGATAGATGCGTGATTGTATGAGGCTGGGCTATAAGGTCCGATTCACACGACCCGTTTTGGTTCCGACAGGAAGCCAGCGGCTAGACGCCGTCGAGATTTCTCACATGCATTCTAATGTAGGCTAACTGTTCACATGACCCGTTAAGCTGACGGCGGCAGCCTTCAGTTAGCCGACCAACACGTCACGGATATCTTATCGAGAAATCCTGGCCGGCTAGCTGGCGACCTGACGCCGGGCTAACGGATTAGTGATGGCTCATGTGAACGAGGATACGTAGCATACCCGTCCATTCCACGACTCGCTGTTACCGCCTTGTCCATGTACACAATACGTACAGCTCACTGTTTGGCATCATGGACGAAAGGCTGATCGAACTTGAGCGTTCTTATGAAGCGTTATTTGATATGACTAACAAGAAGTACAGTGATAATCTGCATAAAGATAAGATATGGAGAGCGATTGGCGAGCAAGTAAACAAACCAGGTGAGTGTGTCAATAGTTTATTAAACATGAAATTATAACTCATAATCTTTGCAGGTAAAATTCACTGTTTTTTCTTGCCTTAATACAGGATATGCTATATCACTCCCAAGATACTGCTCCAGGAGGATTACTGAAAAATTTTACATCATCTGCCAGTTCTTTATATAGGGTCCAGAATTCTCCCTCGAACTTTCTCTTTTTCAGTGACTGGTGTACCCATAACCTTTTCCTCCTTCCACGAGCTTTTTCTTCCTCCTCTTCTTCTAATAGTAAAGCAACTGCCGCCTTTAGGGACCGACCGGCCATGGTCCTCACGCAACAATGACACACACTGAATGACAATGCTGGAAGGCCCGGGAACTGCGTCATGTGAATACACAACATTCTGACGGCGTCAAGCCGGCGAACTGCCTGTCGGAACCAAAACGGGTCGTGTGAATCGTGCCTAAGATGGAAATGAATGTAACAGGGAGAGTGAGAGGTGTGTGATTGTATGAGGCTTGGCTATAAGATGGAAATGAAAAAAATAGCGAAAGGAGCAGAATTGTGTATTAGGCTGAGCTATAAGATGGAAATGAAAAAAACAGTGAGAGGAGCAGAACTGTTTAGGCCCGATTCACACGACCCGTTTTGGTTCTGACAGGCAGTCCGGCGGCTAGATGCCGTCGAGATTTCTTACATGCATTTTAATGTACAGTAACTGTTCACATGACCCGTCAAGCTGACGGCGGCAGCAGTCCGTCAGCCGACCGACACGTCACGGATATCTTCTTGAGAAATCCTGGCCGGCTGGCTGGCGACTTGACGCCGGCCTGAGGGGTTGGTGATGGCTCATGTGAACGAGGATGCGTAGCATACCCGTCCATTCCACGACTCGCTGTTGTCGCCTTGTCCATGTAGATAACACTTACAGTTCACTGTTTGGCATCATGGAGGAAAGGCTGATCGAACTTGTGCGTTCTTATGAAGAATTTTTTGATACGACTAATAAGAAGTACAGTGATAATCTGCATAAAGATAAGATATTGAAAGCGATTGGCGAGGAAGTAAACAAACCATGCAGGTGAGAGTGTCATTAGTTTATTATACAAAAATTATAACTCATAATCTCTGCAGGTAAAATTCACTGTTTTTTCTAGCCATAATACAGGATACGCTATATCACTCCCAGTGTAGTGCTCCAGCAGGACTACTGACAATTTTACCTCATCATCTGCCAGTTCTTTATACAGGGCCCAGAATTCTCCCTCGAACTTTCTCATTTTCCGTGACTGGTGTACCCATAACCTTTTCCACTTTCCACGAACTTTTTCTTCCTCCTCTTCTTCTAATAGTAGAGCAATTGCCGCATGATCCTCACGCAACAATGAG
>NC_137059.1:17077576-17087342 GCF_032717465.1 Coenobita brevimanus
TACTCCTGGCTTTAGCAGTATCGTCCTGTGAAAGAATATGAAATCCGTGTAATATCGACATGAAATATCGATCTGAAAAAATACTCCAGTCTTCAGCATAACGATTCCCATCTTTCTGTCTTAGGTCCGGGACCAAAAGTTGCAGTGCTGGATATAAAATTCTGCAGTGCTTGTTATGTGTGCAGTATTACCCAAGATGCTGTGTATTATCATCAAACTATCCCAACAACAGGCAAACAAAAACAGCTTTACATTTTCTGAACAAAAGCCGGTACAACGTGATGCACTACATAAATAAACATGGACACTGGACCAGAAGCACGTGGTATTACAAAGTGGGTATATGTAGCACTTACTCCTGCGTCTTGGTAATTTCAGCAACTATCACGTCTCTACACTGACACAGTTATACTTTTTGAGATTATTCCCTGAACTACAGTTTGTTAAGTTTCTCTGCATGGCATAATTAGTAGACTTTTCTCTATAGCTTTTCTTTGGATCATTTCAAAAGATGTAACGATTATTCATAAGGGAAACTAGTTCATCCTTTTTTTAGAGTACTCGCGCTTGACTCTTCTGGAGATTGTTTCATCCTGGTCTGTTTTTCAATATCCCAGTTCAATTTAGTGCTGTATTGGCCCTCTTTACACACACACACACACACACACACACACACACACACACACACACACACACACACAAAGTCTACAAAATGGAATACGAATTTGAAGAAACCCTATGCATACTAAACCATAAAACAATCCAGGAAATTATGGCGTACCGGTAGTTTGCTTTGGAAATAGTAAATACTGATGAATATACTAAGTCATGAAGGACCACGCTGAGCTGTAAGATGGAAATGAATGTAATACTGTAGTGAGAGAGTGATAGATGCGTGATTGTATGAGGCTGGGCTATAAGGTCCGATTCACACGACCCGTTTTGGTTCCGACAGGAAGCCAGCGGCTAGACGCCGTCGAGATTTCTCACATGCATTCTAATGTAGGCTAACTGTTCACATGACCCGTTAAGCTGACGGCGGCAGCCTTCAGTTAGCCGACCAACACGTCACGGATATCTTATCGAGAAATCCTGGCCGGCTAGCTGGCGACCTGACGCCGGGCTAACGGATTAGTGATGGCTCATGTGAACGAGGATACGTAGCATACCCGTCCATTCCACGACTCGCTGTTACCGCCTTGTCCATGTACACAATACGTACAGCTCACTGTTTGGCATCATGGACGAAAGGCTGATCGAACTTGAGCGTTCTTATGAAGCGTTATTTGATATGACTAACAAGAAGTACAGTGATAATCTGCATAAAGATAAGATATGGAGAGCGATTGGCGAGCAAGTAAACAAACCAGGTGAGTGTGTCAATAGTTTATTAAACATGAAATTATAACTCATAATCTTTGCAGGTAAAATTCACTGTTTTTCTTTGCCTTAATACAGGATATGCTATATCACTCCCAAGATACTGCTCCAGGAGGATTACTGAAAAATTTTACATCATCTGCCAGTTCTTTATATAGGGTCCAGAATTCTCCCTCGAACTTTCTCTTTTTCAGTGACTGGTGTACCCATAACCTTTTCCTCCTTCCACGAGCTTTTCTTCCTCCTCTTCTTCTAATAGTAAAGCAACTGCCGCCTTTAGGGACCGACCGGCCATGGTCCTCACGCAACAATGACACACACTGAATGACAATGCTGGAAGGCCCGGGAACTGCGTCATGTGAATACACAACATTCTGACGGCGTCAAGCCGGCGAACTGCCTGTCGGAACCAAAACGGGTCGTGTGAATCGTGCCTAAGATGGAAATGAATGTAACAGGGAGAGTGAGAGGTGTGTGATTGTATGAGGCTTGGCTATAAGATGGAAATGAAAAAAAATAGCGAAAGGAGCAGAATTGTGTATTAGGCTGAGCTATAAGATGGAAATGAAAAAAACAGTGAGAGAAGCAGAACTGTTTAGGCCCGATTCACACGACCCGATTTGGTTCCGACAGGCAGTCCGGCGGCTAGATGCCGTCGAGATTTCTTACATGCATTTTAATGTACAGTAACTGTTCACATGACCCGTCAAGCTGACGGCGGCAGCAGTCCGTCAGCCGACCGACACGTCACGGATATCTTCTTGAGAAATCCTGGCCGGCTGGCTGGCGACTTGACGCCGGCCTGAGGGGTTGGTGATGGCTCATGTGAACGAGGATGCGTAGCATACCCGTCCATTCCACGACTCGCTGTTGTCGCCTTGTCCATGTAGATAACACTTACAGTTCACTGTTTGGCATCATGGAGGAAAGGCTGATCGAACTTGTGCGTTCTTATGAAGAATTTTTTGATACGACTAATAAGAAATACAGTGATAATCTGCATAAAGATAAGATATTGAAAGCGATTGGCGAGGAAGTAAACAAACCATGCAGGTGAGAGTGTCATTAGTTTATTATACAAAAATTATAACTCATAATCTCTGCAGGTAAAATTCACTGTTTTTTCTAGCCATAATACAGGATACGCTATATCACTCCCAGTGTAGTGCTCCAGCAGGACTACTGACAATTTTACCTCATCATCTGCCAGTTCTTTATACAGGGTCCAGAATTCTCCTCGAACTTTTCTCATTTTCCGTGACTGGTGTACCCATAACCTTTTCCACTTTCCACGAACTTTTTCTTCCTCCTCTTCTTCTAATAGTAGAGCAATTGCCGCATGATCCTCACGCAACAATGAGCACACACACAATGCTGGACGGACCGGGAATGAGTCATGTGAATATACAACATTCTGACGGTGTCAAGCCGGCGGACTGCCTGTCGGAACCAAAACGGGTCGTGTGAATCGGGCGTTATTTGTGTGGGGTTGAGCTGTAAGATAGAAATAAATATAATAAGGAGTGGAGCAGAACTGTGTGATTCTGCAAGGTTGAACTATACGATGGAAATGAATGTAATAGGGAGAGCAGCGGAAATGTGTGACTGTGTGAGGCTGACGCAGGTAAGGTGGAGTGTAAATACTGGAAAGATTAAATAGAAGTATGAAGATGAGTCAGGATATAGTGTTAAGAGTACATGTTGGGAGGCAGATTACAATGGCACCAAGGTCTGCAGTTAAACAGGATAAAAGGAACATTAAATGGGGAAAGCACATTTCATGTCGTTAAGCAGTGTAACTCCCTTTGACCACAGTTCTGGCTGTAGGTGAGGAAGCCTTCCACAACGTCCAGTATATCAGCCACACACCGAAATGGGGCTCCACAACAACCTTCACATATAAACACTTGGGCACTAATACCTACCCTCTCTCCTTTAATTCTGGATTTAGACTAAGATGCCCATTCCTGAGGCTCAGTAATCCACAAGCCAAGAGTGTGCTATATCTCACATGCCACCACTTGGGCACTAATACCCACATTCGCCTCAACGGTATCCGGGGATAAGACGTTCAGAAGTTGGTAAGATGGTATTAAAGCGGGTATTCCATTTTTATGACGTGTTTGCAGGACCTCTTGGTGGAACAGTCAATCCTGCTATCATTTAGTTTAATTATTTTAGTGCTTTGTGTGTGATAATAGTTTGCAACAATAGACACACAACAGATATTACACCATGAAAATGATAACTCTAAATTTGCCCATATTTTCGTCCTTTTGCAGCTGATTTCCCGTAGCTCAGTGGCGAAAAAAGATGATGCCACGGCCCTACATCCTTTCCATAGCACTTTTTCGTGACCAGAACCAAATTCAAGTGTCAGTCTATTGTTACAGTTTGACATTCAAGGTGGAGAGATGGAAATTTTAGGCCAAATTAGAGCAAAAGCAGCAAATGGCTAGTCAACAAATTCTGGGTTTCATATTTCTTTTCTTGTCCCTTAACACTCACATGGCAGGGCTCAGATGCGGTGTTCATCTTGAGTTTGTTTATTAAGTGAGTTTCCTGCACTGACTACAATGCTGCATAAACTGATAAAGATATAAATAAATTGTTCTCATGAAGCTAACCTACAAAGGCAGTGCCATATTTGTTTACAGTAAATATTAGCATGTGTATATGGATGGAGTGTATCCCCCGCCCTATGCCTTCTTAATACGGTCAACATTAGCAAAGAGTTCAGGGTAAAAAGGTGAGTTAGTCCACACGATGAAGGTCCCACAGCCTTGTATGTCCCTCTCCCCAACCTTGGCCCCTAAAACGTACCACTTGCAAATATTTACAGTTTACTCTGGTGCGAATGGGATGTGCATTGTGGCATGAACTGGATTTTAACGCCTGGGTTTACCTAAGTGAGCTGAAGACAGGGACCGTTGCAACCAGCCACTACCTCCAGCTCACAAACCTCCAGTACACAAGGCAAGTGAATAATAGTGCCTGCATGAATACTGCTAAAACGTCGCCCGAGTCCCACCATTACCATAAAACTCTGGTCCCATAAAACTGCCATTATCATTACTCTCCACCCACCATTTTCATAAGCTTGCCCCGCTCTGACCCCACGCTCTCCCCATTGTTTCCACTCAGTATTTTCACAAGGTCTTCCCCATATCCCTTTCCCCTTCCCCTACTATTTCATTCAGTACACAGTATCTAGTGACAGGCAATAAAAAATATAATCCAGGCTGGACTTAAACGAGCGTACCATATCCGACTTGTAACAGCTTGTGGGCCTCATCCTCAAGTCAAACAACAGCATTTCCAGCTCATCTTTGTTGTTTCTTGTTTTTGTCTCTATCTTTGGGAGGAGGAACTTTGTTGAACTCTCCCTTTTATCTTATTTCATACTACTGTCTCCTGGCACTTCATCTTGCCTTTATCAATATACCTCTCACATTTCAACATGTAACTGTTTCACCGTCAGTCGATTATGCAGAAGGACCGTAAGGGTGACCAACATTTAGGCCACACCTTCTTGTCTGCCTCCCACTGACCTTAGTCGTGATTTATTGGAAACTTAACCTGGTCAATACATGTTAACGCACATTAACGCCGACTAACACAGCAGGGGAAGTAGATTAACACAACAGGTCCAATCCATGTCACTGTATCAACATGGCCTGACAAATCTGGCAGGTGAATACGCGTGGGGTCGTCACTGTTTTAGTGGTTAATGACTCTGCTGGGAAGTGTCAAGCTGATATTACAGAACACGGACTAACACCATGGTAGGTGTTAGAAAGTATCAACACGAACTGAGTCAGGAAATGAGGGGGAGGGGGTGGAGAGTCAACTGTTATGTGGCTAATGATAATATTGACAGGGTGGGTGGTGTGGTGGTAAAGTGAGACACTGGGAATCGTGAGGTCCTGCGATCGATCCTGCACACGGTGACTTAGTAGAAGAGGATGGGTTCTTAAGGGAAATTAACAGCTTCGTGTGTGTGTGTGTGTGTGTGTGTGTGTGTGTGTGTACATGCATGTGTGCGTTTGTGCACGCATGTGCTTGTGCCAGCATGCACGTTTGTGTGTGTGCGTGGGATATTTGTGGGTCGGCACAGTATGTAGCAACGTATTCCCGAAGACGAATTCGAGCCTATTGTCCGATCGTGCTCACCAAGATGCAATTATGGATCGATTCTGACACTTTACATTTAAACTGAATCCTCTCCTGCTGGTGGTGTGGCCACATCTTAGTGGTTGACGACAAAAGGTCAAGGTCAGAGGAAATTCCTTGTTTACAGACATACTATCAATATAACCAATTTGTGCCCTCATCATACATCCCACTGAAAACAGGCAAACTGTATAAAAAAATTTAACATGCGCCTCGTTTCATGGTGTGAATAAGCAAGAAGATGAGGAGTAAATTAATTACCGACTCTTAGTCGGTTATGTCAGATTCAGTTATGACAGAGTCGGATACGTCGAGTCGGTTATGTCTGAGTCGTCGGAAGTCACAGTTGGGGGTCACGCCAGCTGTCACCCGGTTAAGGGTCGTCATCGTGGTGTCCAAGGCACAGTCCATATCACAGTCCAAGGTCATAGCCAGGGTCGTCATCCAGGGTCGTCATCGTGGTGTCCAAGGCACAGTCCATATCACAGTCCAAGTTCATAGCCAGGGTCGTCATCGTGGTGTCCAAGGCACAGTCCATATCACAGTCCAAGTTCATAGCCAGGGTCGTCATCGTGGTATCCAAAGCACAGTCCATATCACAGTCCAAGTTCATAGCCAGGGTCGTCATCGTGGTATCCAAAGCACAGTCCATATCACAGTCCAAGGTCATAGCCAGGGTCGTCATCCAGGGTCGTCATCGTGGTGTCCAAGGCACAGTCCATATCACAGTCCAAGTTCATAGCCAGGGTCGTCATCCAGGGTCGTCATCGTGGTGTCCAAGGCACAGTCCATATCACAGTCCAAGTTCATAGCCAGGGTCGTCATCGTGGTGTCCAAGGCACAGTCATAATCAGGGCACCTCAGCTGTCACCTGGTTAAGGGCAGCAACTGGGAGGGGAGGGAAGGGGGAGGGGAGGGCAGATCCATGATTCATGACGCACCCAGGTCCCCGACCCTGGTGTGATGTCACTCCTCATTTCACTGGATTTACAGCAAGGGAGGGGAGGGCAGATCCATGATTCATGACGTCCCGGGCCCTGGGATGATGTCACTCCTCATTTTACAGCAAGGAAGGGGAGGGGTGGGTAGGGGACGGGAGGGGAGGGCAGATCCATGATTCAGGACCCACTCAGGTCCCGGATCCTGGTGTGATGTCACTCCTCATTTCTCTGGAGTTACAGCAAGGGGAAGGGAGAGGAGGGAGGGGGGAGGGAAAGGGAGGGGAGGGGAGTGGGAGGGCAGATTCATGATTCATGACGTCCCGGGCCCTGGGATGATGTCACTCCTCATTTCACAACAAGGGAAGGGAGGGAAGGGGTGGGGTGTGTAGGGGAGGGAGGGAAGGGGGAGGGGAGGGAAGGGGGAGGGGAGGGAAGGGGGAGGGGAGGGGAGGGCAGATCCATGATTCATGACCCACCCAGGTCCCGGACCCTGGTGTGATGTCACTCCTCATTTCACTGGATTTACAGCAAGGGGATGGGAAGCGAGGGAGGAGGGAGGGAAGGAAAGGGAGGGGAGGGGGAGGGGAGGAGGGGAGGGAGGGGAGTGGGAGGGCAGATCCATGATTCATGACGTCCCGGGCCCTGGGATGATGTCACTCCTCATTTCACAACAAGGGAAGGGGGGGAAGGGGTGGGGTGTGTAAGGGAGGGGAGGGAAGGGAGAGGGGTGGGTTGGGGAGGGGGGGGAGGGCAGATCCATGATTCATGACCCACCCAGGTCCCGGATCCTGGTGTGATGTCACTCCTCATTTCACTGGATTTACAGCAAGGGGAAGGGAGGGGAGGAGAGGGGAGGGGAGGGCAGATCCATGATTCATGACCCACTCAGGTCTCGGATCCTGGTGTGATGTCACTCCTCATTTCACTGGATTTACAGCAAGGGGAAGGGAGGGGAGGAGAGGGGGAGGAAGGAAATGAGGAAGGGAACATGATCACACACACACGTCGCATCCCGGATCACGGCCTGTCTCCCGTTCCGTGATTCGTGGCACACAGAGGTTCCGGGCCCCAGATGACACCACTCCTCACTTCCCGGAAAGGTCAAGCTTTCCCCGTTCCGCGACCATACATACACACACACACACACATACAAATATACATTTACAAATATACATACACACACACACACACGCGCACACATAGTACACACACACACATAGTACATACACACACACACACACCGCCCAGCCGCTCTTGCCTTGTGCGGATACAAGCAGCTTCACCTGTGCGGCGGAGACTCGATCTCGCCCGCCACGGTTGGATCAGCAAACCCTTACCGATCTTCGGCTGTCGCAACTGGACAAAGAAAAGATTTTGGAACTTGTACTGTACAATCCGAACAGCATTTCTTCCGGTCATACCTTCCTGTTCAACATCAAGCAGGTACACTGAAATTACGCTTATTGTTGTTGTGCTGAAGAATATAAACGATTAATATGCGTGTTGTAGTACAAAAAAAATGTAAAAGTAATCTGGATAGCATACATTACACTAATCACTTCTGGTTAAGCTCTTGGGTTCAGGAAGCCTTTGTACACATCATCAAAGTGAAATACGTTGTTAAAGTCATCACTCGTATTAGAGACAAATCCTTGGTAAAATACGGGGCATAAACATTTTCTCGTATATATTCAATTGTACTCGTGCTTACTCGTCCAAATTTTATGGTGCCGGCTTTCTCACAGCACTGTTTTTCTTTTTCAAATGTTTCTTCGTTGAATGATATATATAATGATGAACATTAAAGTTATAATGTTCAGATTTTCTAAGGGAGGTATAAAAGAGAAGAATAAGTTCATACTAAAAGGGAGGCAAAATTACGGCAACATGTATGAACATGAGAAAAGTATTATATTATTCAATCGAAGAAACATCTGTATACTACATTTATTCTGTCATAAATGCAATATTATCGTAAATGAACTAATTACCGGGAGTAAATATTTATGGGCGTTATTAATATCCTTGGCTGGTTTCCTGGATATTTATGATATATAAACACCCTTTCAATTGATTCTGTGTAGCGATGGCATCAGCTAATATTAAATCGCTCTACGTAACAACCCGAGTTGATGACCACGTAGTCCCTTCCACAGCTTGTAAATAAAGTGACTCAGGAGTCAGGGATCATTAACTCCGAAAAACTCTGGAGTCTCCCTAACATCTCCTAGCATTAGCGAATTATATGGGTTTTCTGCACCTTACTATATTTAGGTATGTTGTTTGTATATTTCCCATATCAAAAGGTTTTACTTGAATGTAGTAGAAGATTCTTGTTGGCACAGAAGCATATCTTCCCCAGCAATTTGCTCTTCATGTCGCTCCGTATTATTTCGGTATGGTAGACAAAGTGTCTTTGAACTCTACCGGCAATCTTGAGGACCATTTGTATGCTGAAAAATAAACATGTATACGGCTTATTCTGCGAAGTTTTGCCTAGAAAGTTTTTTTTTTTTTAATGATTAGAAAGAAATGTACCGTAGTGCACCAAAGTTGCAAAGCCAATGTTAAACACTGAACGCAATAACATTATCGTTCGTGCATATCATACTAGTGTTACCTTGACATCCAACACAGCAGTAGTGAACAGCATTACTTATCGCTTACATGTTCTGTATTTCGTGAGCCATGGACGTAAAGCTATGGTGCTATTATTATGTGGCTAGCAAGAAAGTATCAAATCCCTGAACGACCACTGATAGAGACATGATTGAGTCCTTGCAACCCTGTTCACGAAGGCGTAACAGGTGGATACCTAAGTCTGGGCCAGGAGTACGAACACTGCAGGCTGCAAGTAGATTGGTTGTTGGCTTTTTGAGCAATGACCTCACTGATAGTTAACACCAAGTGTTGACTGATCATTCACATACAATGTGTTCTGCTAGAAATAATCATACACTTTGATACATACATGCAGTACTACCAGCCAAAAGTCAACTAGTTAGTCAGGATATCTTTGAGAGGAGTCGACTATACAGAGTTTGTGTTAGTGTCCAGGCTAGGACACAGCTCACTGTATTAAGTTCAGGGCCTGTATCTCAGCAGTCTTACACTTTTTTTGTTCTTATTTCCATATAGAATACAATGGGTCCATTGTTTTATGGGGAATAACTCCTAAAGGTCTAATGTAGATTTCAAAATCACTCTGCAATGTATTTGACTAGGTGACGATATGTAACTTGAGAGTTGACGCTCTCTACGCGGTGGCACCA